>NC_056728.1:10867841-10977841 GCF_019279795.1 Protopterus annectens | reverse complement strand
GCTAGGGTCATACCTGCCTAAGCTACAAGATCGGAGAGCTCTTCCATGTCTCTTTTCATGTAGTCCAGGGAGGTACGTCTCAGGTCATTCACACCAACATGGACAATGACAGAGTCATATTTATACTTGTTGTGGAGTGACCTGAGTGCATGGGTTATGTTGCGGATCCTGGCACCCGACAGGCAGCTGACAGTAACCTTCTCCTTGTTTAGCCTGGTGAGTGGGACATCAGTGTGCCTGACTATAGAGTCGCCTTTGACTAGTGTGTTGGGTACGTTGTTTTGCCTTATTGGCTGTGGTTGAGTGGCACACTGAGTCTGTGGGCTATGTGTCATTTGGGTTGTGTTGGGGGATGGAGGTTGCTTGCGTTTCTGCTTTGGAGGTCTCTCTTGCTTGGACAGATTATTACTGAGAGCCTCCGCGAATGGTTTTGTGTTACTATGTGTGGATTTTGGTGATGTAGATTTAGTGAGACTATGTGATGAGTGTGGTGTGGTGCAGATGTTTACCTTCTCATCATGACTCTCAAGTGCAGTCTTGGATGGAGAGAGCTTTACCTCCAGTTTGGCTAGATAACTGCATCTCTTACAGGTTGTAGTGTTGGGTGGTAGGAGGAGAGGGTTGTCTGTGTACATGAGGCAATTCCTACATTGCCTCAAGATGCCAGATTCATCAGGTAGACAGGAAAGAAAACTGGGAGCTGACCCTTGGACATGCCTGAATAAAAAATTATTTTCCTCTAGATAAGTGAGGAAAGTGAGTACAAGAGCTGTTTTTCTCTAAGCAAGTGAGAAAAGTAAGTACAAAAACTGTTTTCCTCTAGGTAATGAGGAAGATTGAGTGCTATAGTAATTAGTATCTTATTTAGGGCTTACAAGTTCTGAACAAGTGCTGAGCATGAATAAGCAAATTTAAGTGCTAAAACTAAGAATCTGTATCTGCACTAGACGAGTTACAGGACAGAAACAAGTGCAAATGCAGGCTTTCAAATCAGAAAGTTGAGAGAGATGGAAGAGATTGCCCAAATGGCCAATAACTACATTTTCTGGGCCAGAACCACTCCTTATGTGGTAGACAGGTTACCTAGTGCTTACCACTCCCACTGATAAGCTAGAAGGCTTCCCTCCAACACAGAAAGGCTTGGGGGTTCAAAAGCTTACATACAGTCCTGGATACAGCAAATCTGTATCTGGAACACTAGTTACAGGAAAGGTAGGAAACAGGCTTACAGTTTTTTTTTTTTTACAGAAAAGTAGTAAAAACAGTAGTAAAAACAATTCACATGCAGTGCAAGCTAGCACACTTGAGTATGTAGCAATATTAGACCAAACACAGTTTAAAAAATGCAATTAAATTAAAAAGGACTAAAAACAAGTGCAGAAAGAGTTTATAAGGTAGAATGTGGTAAAGAGATGGGACTGGGGGAGTGTCCCAGATCAAATCTACAGTGGGCGGGCAACTGCAAAAGCCACCAAATTTAAACTACAAAACAAAAATAGGGAGGTATAAAGAGTATATGAATCTCGAGATCTTGGAATCTCAAATTTGTGAACCTCTCCCCAAAAAAACACCCAACACACTAAAACATGTGTATGCAGGGGGGCAAGCCCCCCTCCACCCCACACCCCCGCAACTTAAATATACCAATTCTGAAATCACACTACAGCGAGGACAAGAAAAATCTCCTGGTCTGCTCTACATGCCAATCTCTGTTCAGGATTTCAACGTTTTAAAACTTCGAACATATGATCTTCGATCATATGAAATAAGTTTTGAGCTTTGAAATTCTGAACGGAGCCTATATATATATATATATATATATATATATATATATATATATATATTATATATATAAATAGCAGGGGAGCTTGCTTGGTTTTTGATCATTTTAGGTTTGATCTAAAAGGATCGTTCTTTCATTGTTTTTGTTTGCTTTTGTGAGTACTTGAGTACTCCATGTTTGATGAGGGACCCGTGTGTGTGTGTGTGTGTGTGTGTGTGTGTGTGTGTGTGTGTGTGTGTGTGTGTGTGTGTGTTTGTGTGTGTGTGTATATATATATATATATATGTATATATATATATATATATATATATATATATATATATATATTTATAAAATATGTATAATAAATTTACATGGTCGTCGTTACAGAACAACACATAATGAAGCAAATTGTTGATACTTTTTTTGCTCAGTAACTCTTAGGTGGGAAAGGGCTGGCAATGAGGACCCCTTCGATAATTAAGAATGCTCATCTGCATTTGCCCTTAAAAATAAAGCACAGGTATATAATTGGAAGGTAGGGGAGAAATATACTCGTATCTTTTATTCACCATATCTTATGTGTTTCTGTGTTGTGGGTGTGTGATTGGTATCTACCTCTAAGGTGGATGTGAAAAGTAGGTGGATCCTTTAAGATGGATGTGGAGCATAAGCAGTGTATCCTTCATGGATGAGGAGACTAGACAGTGCTCCAAGATGGATGTGGGGATTAGGTTAGGCAGTGCCTCTAAGAGTGTAATAGAGAATAGGCAGTGCCTCTTAGAGGAGTGTGGAGTATAGGCAGTGCCCTAAAAAGAATGAGAAAAGTAGGCAATGTCTCTAAGAAGGAAGCAGAGAGTAAGCAGTGTCTCTAAGAGGGATATGGAGAGTAAGAAGTGTCTCTAAGAGGAATGTGGAGAGGAGGTGCTGCTTCTAAGAGGGATGTCAGGATTAGGTAGTGCCTCTAAGAGGGATACAGAGATTAGGTGGTGCCTATAAGATTGATGCAGAGAGTAGGCAGTGCCTTTAAGAGGGGTGTGAAAGTGGGCAGTGCTACCTAGATAGATGTGGAGAGCAGATAGTTCCTCTACGAGGGATGTAGAGAGTAGATGGTCTATCTAAATTGAATATAGAGAGTAGGAAGTGCCTCTAAGATGGATGTGGAGAGTAGGAGGTGCCTCTAAGATGGATGTGAAAGTCAGCAGTCCCTCTAAGATGGATGTGGGGAGTGGCAGTTCCTCTAAGAGGGATGTGGAGCATAGGCACTAACTCTAAGACAGATGTGGAAAGTAAGATGAATCGTGTAGGTTATTATTACAAAAGCATTTACATATGGCAACTGATTGAGAGTGCTTTTTAAAAACCTTTCTTGTAGGTATTATAGGAATTGAAGTTTTTAAGAGATATAGGGAGAGATTGTCAAGAGTTCAGAGGCTAGGGAAGAAAAACTGTGGTCACTGACAGAAAGTTTGTTTTGGGGAGCCTGTAGAAGGGGACATTGCAATTTTGTGATTGACATTCACTGTTAGATTGCTTGAAAGGTAGCTAACTGATTAAGTTTTTAAATGTTTCATATGTTCTGAGTTTGTACAAGCAGGACCCCAGAGAAAGTCTGCTTGCTGTTTTTATATAAGCCATTTAACTTTAGATGGAAGGTTGTTGTAGAGTTTATGCCTTCATGTTTTGTTGACAATTTCTTGCAATATTTTATTTATTTATTTATTTATTTTTGTTTGCTGTTATAATGAGAGGAAGTCCATATTGCCAGAAAAATGCCTTTCCTACTGAAAGGTGGGACATGAGAATGCCTTTTGGTATTAGGAAATAGTGGAATTTCCCATCCTCAAAGCAAGAATTTATTTATTTTTGCTATGGTCATCTTTTTTATGGTTTTGGGAGGTTAACTTTTGATCTAATTACTAACCTTCTGACAGCTTCGGGGAAGGGTCAGCTCTACAAAAGAATATATCATTTGCATACAGTACTGCAGGCCTGTCTGGGAGGCCAGAGTAGAAGTTATCTGTTTATGGTAAAAGCAAAGAACTGTCTTGATTCTTGAGGTATTTCTTTTTGTAATGGGGAGTGAGTTAGAGAGGGAAGACACTATTTTACTTGATGATGTCTGTTTAATTCAGACACATTTTCACTAATGCTTGTGTAGATTGTGGTTTACTATGCTAAAGGCTTTGGTAATGTTGGCAAACACTATGCAAGTTACTTTTTCTTTGTCCAATTTTAGTAAAACATCATCACTGAGGGTTAGTAAGGCAGTCGTACTTCTGCCTGTACAGAATCCACATTGTTGGGATGAAAGCATAGTATATTGTTTCAAGCAGGTATAGAGGTGGTCAAACATTAACCTTTGTAAGACATTGCCCAGATGTGGCAGACAGGATATGAGTCTGAAGAAGTTTGTGGTTGGAGTGGTCACCTCGGGTCGTGCAGTTTTCCATTTGCTGGGCATAATGTTTTGAGTGACTATTAAGGTGAAGTTATGGTGGTGGGGAGGTCGGTATGGTAATCTTTCTATAGCATATAAATATATATATAACTATATATATATAAATATATATATATATATATATATATATATATATATATATATATATATATTTATATTTATATATATATATATATATATATATATATATATATATATATATATATATATATATGTTTGTGTGTTTATATAGCAAGGGATCATGCAGTCTGTCCCAGGGGGGCCTTCTGGAGACATCGTTTCTAGTAGGTTTTCTATTTCTTTTATCTGAGTGTGGCACCAGCACAATTAGACGGGATATACAGTTAGGAGTCAGTGTGCTGTGACTTCTTAGTAAGTTGTGACTTGTTACTAACATCTGAATTTCAGGTACCTTTGTTATTTCTGTACTAGCTTACAGATTGCATTAAGTACCATGATTTAGAGATACCAATGTAATTTGTAATCATGATGCACTTGTACATCTGTGCTACATTTTCTGCAGGCCTCTCAGGCTTATGATGCATTAGCCCAATAAGTAATACTTAAATATGTCATTTGTACATCCATGTGTAATTCTGCAAGATATTTTTTACAAGTATGTGGTATGTCTACAGTCATTAACTCCTGAAAACTACTTTTTTCAGCTAAGGACCATAATTACACATTGGGGCAGATTTTTTTTATCATTTAGTGTCATTCAGTAAGACATTAGTATTTACTGCTTACATAATATGGACATCACTGTGTCAGTTCCCAATGCCTGAATCATATGTTATGATGTTTCATAATATTTCAGAGATGTTTTTCCTATGTACTGCCTTTATTCACCTTAATGGTTCTGGAGCTTTCTCCCTTGGGAGGTGACTAAAATAGGGATTTCCCAGGTGGGCATTTTTCATTAAGAAACATTATTAAGTAAACAAATAAATTACCACAGTAAGGTGATAATGCTGGTGCCACATGAATGAGTCCTGAAGCAGCCTAATTTTCCTTCAAAGGTAAACATGTGACAGATTTATGAGAGGAGGTCATATAATCAGAAATGAATGGAGAAAACTAATGATCGCTTTGAGGAAGTATGTACACAGCTAACACAACAGCAAGTAAATACATTTATAGCTGACAAAAATATACATGAGTTTACAATAACATTTTCTTTTGCTTGTTTCCGCAGATATTAATGAATGTGCAGAAAGACTGGTCTGTGAAAATGGCAGGTGTGAGAATCTGCCTGGATCATACCGCTGTGTCTGCAATGTTGGGTACACTGCTGCTGCTGATGAGAAGAGCTGTGAGGGTAAGTCTGACATGCATGCAAATTACATTTCCAAAGTCTTCACAGGTGCCACGCAGAACTCAGAGGTCGGATCTGTAAACTAATTATCCATCTTAGGGTTCTTTGCTACCTTATCAAGTCATAATCCCAGCAGAAAAGAGATTTTATTTTACGTTATTTAATAACTGACTGAAGACCTTCACAGTCCACAAAATGAAAAGGCTTTCTATCTCATTAAACCTCTGACAGTATTGTTTTCTAAGAATTTTATGAAGGGCTTTCAATAAATAATGCTCATCATGTACATATATATAAAGACTGAACATATGGTTTCACACAACATGATTTTTTATTTTATTTTATTTCATTTTTTTTTTGAGCTGCAGACTACTTTAGACAAGATTAATTATCAACTAACAGGTTGATACAGAACATCCCAGATGACCATGTAAGAGTCCTCAGAGTTCCAAATTATCTCTCTGTTAACAAAACTCTTTTATTTTGAGTGACTTTAACTATGCTTCAATAAACTAGAAAGGATTAGTCTAGATAAAATCACTTTACCTAACAGATCTAGGAGCCTCTCTCTGATACCCTTCCTGTGGGAGGAATAAAGACACCTTGTTGAACTTTCAAATAATTAGAGTCATAGATTATTACTAGGCTAACTGCCCTCATGGACCATTTTGAGCCTAGCCAACTACCCCCTGGGAGAATCAAACCCTGCACCTTGCACTTTTAAGGTAAGCACCTTAACCATTACACCACCCTCCCACCCAAATTTATTCAGTTAAGTGGGTAGATGAATAAGTGTTCTTGTTCGCATACATTGCATTCAACAAGTCAGTTATTTAAAGGCAGTTACAGACAATGGTGGGGGGGGTCCAGGGGAGCTGATTGGAGGAAAATCTGCGAGATGGAAAAAAACGAGGAGCCAATCCCAAAGCTTTAAAGTTAGTCTCTTATATGAATACTCATGAAAGACCCATGGGGAGTTGCCAGCTCAGTGGCATGTGAAACCTCATTCCTAGTTAAAATCTTTTTATTTTTATTTTTATTTTTATTTGTAACAAACAAAACATTACAACACACCATGAGCTACCACTATAGAACTATATTTAAGGAAATACTTTCAGCTGAGCTTTATCAGGTCCATCTAATAGAGTGGTTTACACTTTGATCATTGAAAAATCCATGCTTTTATGAGGCTATCACCAGATTTTATTAGCCTGTTTTTATCACATGTAGTATGTGTGGCTCACATTCCTTGGAGCAAATTATGTAAGCTTTATCACAGAACTTGTTCTATCCTGAAGCAAATTTTGAAAGCTTTGTTGCAGAACTTTTTCCGCCTTGAAACAAATTTTGAAAGCTTTATTACACCATCTTGAAGCAAACTATGAAAGCTTAGCTTTCATAATTTGCTTCAAGGAATATGAACCCCACAAAGGGAGACATAGCCTTTCATATTACATATGATGCAAAACAGACTAATTAAAGTCTGATGATAGCAAGAGGCAAACCAGTGCTGAGGGACTCAAACACTGTCCCATAAGAACATTAGCTCCAAGCCTTAACCCTCTGTACCAACTGCTCTATTGACCAACATGAAAAAATAATGAGTAGGATTACAGCATTAAATAGGAGTTTTGTAGCTTTGTAGATTTGTGGCAAATCTGCCATATACCCCACATGAAAGGCGTTACCTTCTAACACCCCCATTATCTATATAGCCTAATTCTGAGGTCATACTGATACAAAGAGAAGTATGCACTTGCTTTGTCATTTAGTTAGCTCACTCTGCCTGCTGGCCATCAACCCCCTTATGAATGGCTAATCAGGCCAGTTCCTTCCCCTTATCACTGATGTCATGAGCTAACCATGACCATCTGTCACCTAGGCAGTTTTCAGAGGTTTTCTAATATGCCATAACCTCCAACTCACAGCATTTGATGTCTGCTTGCTGACACAAAGATCTTACAATGCTCCTTTCCTTGGCAGGAGTACATGCATACTTCCAGACATTTCCACACCATGAATCTATGACTCCTTAGAGGACTATGTGCCAAAGCAGCTGTGCAGAAGCTGGGCACACTTCCCTGGTCTACCTCTTGCATGCCATTCTTCCATCCATTAGACAGGTCTGGCATTGCAGTAGACTGGACAGGCATCCTCCCTTGACTACGGGAGAGCTGATATAAGCCATTCATTTTAGAGCTCCTCAGGGTCATCTGGCTCATAAGTCAGGAGGCTTTCTTTTTGTAACATGGAACTGGGTTCAAGTAACACTCACTTCAAAATTGCATTTTTCTTCTGGACTCCTCCCTATCAGTGTGATACTATCAAGGTGTTAAAAAAACACTACAAGCAGTCAAAAGAAACTACACTTGAGTGTAAGATGTCTGAGCAAATACACCCCAAACAAAACATGCACAAGCAACAGATTTCATGGATTTGTCTTATGAGAACTCAAGGGGAAGTTAAGTCTGCTGCATGTTAACGAGTTTGTGCACAGTTTATTAGATATTTATTAAGAAAATCTACATGCACAGTGTTTTCCTTCTGTCTTTAGTCAAACCTTTGCAAAGCATTATGAAAGAAGAATGCAGAACTGACATTGGGTTAGTAATCATTTTAGCTTACATAAATGGCAGTTCTAGTTTTGGGTGAGTTGATCTTTGAGATGAATTAAGAAAGTTTTAGAATTGTGCAGCAGTCTTTGCTGTACAGGTAACCAGAGCATAATTTACAAAGTTTGTCTGTACCTGCTATGGACCTTCTATGCACACATTTTGGTAGTCATGAATTCCTAAAACTAAAAATAAGGTGAACAAACTGAATAAGTGCACTCAAAACAATTAAACAAAATAAAATGCTCACATCTGAAAGACAAAGACCAGAGTCAGTAGTTAAGTTTAACACCTGCTTACTTTATTTAAAAGAGAACTTCATTAGAACACAATGCGAAAAAGTAATGCACCTTAAATAAACTAAAAATAATATGACTAACCAGCTAACACATCAGAAGCATTTTCAATGAATCTAAGTATAAATGTAAACATCATTATTAAAAATACTCTAAACTCATTTATAAAAATGTGTGTAAAAGTAATACAAATGCAATAAAACATTAAACTCTTTAAGATTCCAGTAAACATGTAGTATTAATAGAATCATTTAAGCCATGTCAATACTAATCTGTAATGGAAATGCCCTAATGTATGAATCATCACAGACAGTTTCAGCTTTGGGCACATAACTGTGTCTTAAGATAGGTTGAAACTGAAAACATCTATTGCCTTAACTTCATTGATAATTTTGTCTAATTTACCACAGAAATAACCTCTTTCTAAAAACAACAGTTTCAGAAGTGACACCTCTCTCAAAAATGACATCATTAGTGACTAAATGACTAATCCAAATGAACTGTCAACAGATTACATTCCACTACATAAATTATGGATTTTAACTACTACTATGTAAATAATTAACAAAAGTATTTTTTCTGTAAATAGTGTGAAAACATTCATATTTAATATCTATGCTAAGGGAGAGATTCAAAAAGTACAGAGTTTCCCACATATCACAAAGAGTTGTTGCTGTTTGTCTTTTGGTTTTTCCCGGTTAGGGGTCTCCACAGCGGAACTCTGGTCCGCTAATGATTGGCAGTTGATTTTTACGGATATCACAAAGAGTAAAAATACAAAAAAATGTGTAAAATAATCATCCTTGGTACCATTCCATATTAACAATAAGTCATCTGTGCATCTTCTATACAAAGATACATAAAGAAATAAATGATGTGCCTCCAAGTGTTGTTTTCCCACCAGTTCATCACTAAATTGGCAAAAGCCAGTGTTGTCCTGTCACCCATTGCAGTTGATAGTAGATATAATTTTAAAACAGAAAAAAATGCTGGTAAGAAACAAATTCAAAAGCTGACAAATGTTATTGATTTCCACATTTTCATAATCTGTGAAATTACTTAAATAATTCCTTACAGGTCACTCCTATGTCCTGTATTATAGAAGTATACAAAGCATCTACATTTATAGTAATTAGCATAGTCTCACTGGCTTAATTCCCATCCTTTATGTTCCCAATGTGCATGCTCCCCAAGTAGATCATGTGATACAGGCCCAGAGCAGCATGGGTGTTTCCACACATGCACCTAAATCCTGCAACTTGTAATTCTTATGTAGGTGAAGACAAACCCAATAATCCTTAAGATAGCATTGTGTGATTTATACAACTAGATTACATATAGCATCAAAATGAACTGAAATAGGTTCTGTCTTACTGTAGTCAGCAGCAGCAATCAATCTAAAGAGAGGGTCTAAGTTGTTTTATTGATCTTTGGAATGCCCAATATTCTCCCTAATTTAGTGTGATTGTGTTTGAAAATTTCAGAAGGAGAAAAGTCAATATAACCTTCATACAAAAGGTTCATCGAACAAGCTACAATCCTCTTGAACTCCTCTAACATAAAACACTTGGGAACTATTCAATAAAAATCAGTGTTTGATAAATATTCCCTCAGTTTCACTACATACGTATCATGGTCCATCACAACAACACTGTTCTCTTTATCCACCTTTATAATTCTACTAGACTTAATGTTCTATAAATTAACAACTTAATAATAAATTAACAAGAACTTTTTTCATTAATTGTAACATTATACCATTTCTTAGCACTTTTTTTCAATAATTGTCTGAAGTCTTTTTCATGTCATAATATTTAGCCTTGTTCAACTGCCAAATTATCTGTATTCTTCTGAGACTTTTTTCTATAAGATGTAATGTTTGGCTTATTTGAGGAAGTCCATGATATACTACAGCTACTGTGTGCATGTGTTACTTTTTGTAATAAATTTTGCAGTTAGGTATCTTGACAGAAAATGTTAAGTTATGTGTACAGGAGTAATACTGAATTGTTTCAATTATCTGTTTATCTTATATTGTGTTTTAGTCTCTTTATGCTAATATTTAGTTACATAAACATAAGACAGACATAGTGCTTAAATATTTTGCATGGCAAAACTGAGTGATGGCAGATTCTGTGAAGATTGATGTCACTAGGTTGAAAATTGTTGATTCTGATTCATATGTGGTGGTTAGTCTGAGGACCATTGTGGTGTAAGAGTTTTGTTCACCTCAGATTTGTAGCAGTCTTTGAGTTGATGTTAAGGGGTTCAGAAGATGTAGTTCCCCTCATGGGTAAGCCTTGCTATGAAGATCCCTCTCAGATAAAGGCCGATTCATACTTGTTTTCTAGGTTTTCCATTCGTGTCAGTCTGTAGCCCCTCTGTGTATTGTACACAGGCCGATTAATTCCTCAGTCCCACTAATCAAGTGGTGAGGGCAATAGCTGACCAATAAGTGAGCTATCATCTAAGAAGCCATATGAGTTGGTTGTTTTTAACTGACTTAATTTCCATCCCTTATGTTCCCAATGCGCATGCTCCCCAAGTAGGTCATGTGATACATGCCCAGAGCAGCATGGGGGTTTCCACACATGCACCTAAATCCTGCAACAGTACATAAGTACTGCCTGATATTGCCAAGTGCATACCCTGATCTTTGCTGCTGCTGTACCAGGCCCTCATCTTTGCAAAGGTTCAGTACAGTAGCAAATCCCAATGCCTCTTTCCTGCCAAGATGGATGAATCAGAATCAACCACTCTTTCCTACCTACACTAGTTGACCCCTTCAGCACCCAGGTCTCTAGTCAGTCCTGGGTCATGTATGTCATAGATAAATCTTTCTCTCTGTATGCCACAGAGCTGCTTAGGTTCATTCATATATTGGTTGAAAGATAACATTTACTTATGCAAACAGTATCATATGGTTCATTAAGTGGTAAATGGGTCATGCCCAATAGGTAAACATTTTAAATGTCGAGACCCGCTAGAGTGAGTCCCAAACCATGGAATATGAATGGCTGAATGTTTGGACTCACATATACTAAGTCAGAGATACAATTTGTCAGAATATTCCCCTTTTCTCCAAGGTATGGTGTCCTTGGAGTTGGTATATATAAGTTCGGGGGAGGGGAGAGCTTGACCCTCTCACTGCAAAGAGAAGTTTTAAGGTGAAGACAGATTTTTGAGATTCACTCTTCTCTAAGCTTTCACTTTTTTTTCCGGCTTTTCTGCATTCGGCATTTTGAGTGCCGAAATGTCATCAGGGAGCTTTTTCAATACCCTGGTCTTTTGCTGATCTTGCAGAGCAATATCCAAGAAATAAATGTAAATAAAATTAAGCACCTTCTAGTTTACTGTTGGCTTACTGTTCATTAATGTACTCTCTTAAAGTTCACACTCATCTGAGAATGGGTGCCATCTTATCAGATCTTCCACTATGTCTGGGGAACATAGTACGAGGACATCAACATAAATCTTTGCAGCTTTACTACTGTACCGTAATCAACCTCAAGCACATGCATGCCTTGCTCAGGCCTAGTCATACTCAGCATTACCATATAATCATACTTGTATATTAAACTTTAGACATGGAGCAGATGTCTTTTTTTATGCATATTCTCCAGTATGTTATGTGGCCAATTCCAAAGACATTACTGAAAAATGGAAATCATTTATGGCTTGCTTCTGCTGTCAGCTGTTTGAATTGATTCACAAATCTTAAAAAAAAAAAAAAAACTACCGTGTACTAGGCTTGTAGAAAAACTCAGCTTCCGCTTTTAATGTTACTAAACCTCCCGCTTCCATAAGTTTAAACAGTATTTGCCTTAGATTTATTTTTAGGACACAGTTACTAAACAGCTGATCAGTGTATTCCCGTACTGACTCCTGGTTCTCTGTTTACCTTTAGATATTAATGAATGCAGGGATGTCGACCTGTGCACCAATGGGCGCTGCATAAACACAGCTGGTTCATTCATGTGCCATTGCCCACCAGGATATCACCTCTCAAGTGATGGAAAGAGTTGTAAAGGTAGGAAAAATGTTGCATACAGTATAAGGAAGCATTTGTAGGAGACAATTTGTAGATGGCAGATGAATAATACATTATATTTACAGAAACATACTTGCATTGCAGTATTGTGCAATGTCATGAATGTTCATTTCTTAAATACTGATTTTTTTTCATTTAATATCAGTTTCTTCATAAATAGCATAAAGAATGTGATATTAATGGTGAATACTGTAAGCAATAAATGAGTAGGTGGACATAAAGAAATGTTCTCAGGAGCGAAACATAATGCAGTATGTTATGGATGGACAGCAACACTGGTAGGATGAGTTGAAACTTAAACAAATGCATGCCATTTACAGAGATTTTAAAATGTGTATTATTTATGTACATGACTGATTCATTCATTAAAAGGCATGATCTGCCTTTGACAAAGCCAAACTGGGTTGGATCCAAAGTCTGCAAATTCCCTATGTCTTTATTTATGAGATCCATTATGATCCTCTCCATGGCTTTGCAGATAAGGCTTGTCAAGCTAATGGGACGGTAATTTCCAGGGTCGGTGGAGGCACCGCCTTTGTGAAGTGGGACCACAGTCGCTGTGCCACTCCTGGAGTAATTATCGGAGGTGAGACTAAGATTAAACAGCTGTCCTAACTGCAGGTTTAATTCCTCGTTGAGTTCGTGGAGCACACAGCTGGGGACACCATCAGGTCCCATGGATGCTGTATTTTTTGCCTTGGAGAGAGCAGTTCTCACCTGGGCGTTAGAGATGTTTGGGGGGCTACAATCGTTTGGTATAGATATCTCTCCTTTTGGGGGGGGGGGGAGTTTGCACTGAACCTGTCAGCCAGCATGTTGGCAATGTCTGTAGGATCAGTAATCTTCGCATCATTTTGAACTAATTCTGAGCATATCTGGGAGTTTCCTCCCAGGTTTCTAACATAGCTAAAGAAGGCCTTATGATTGTCTTTTGAGTCCTTAGCTATTTTTCTCTCAAAATTTGCTTTGGATGATTTTATGAGAGCTCTTAGCTTTTTACTTATAGTGATCAAAGGTGTCTTGTAGTAGCTTCCTCCTTTTGTTGTAGAGTTTGTTTATGGCTGGGGTCCACCAGACCGGATGCTTGCCTTTGGTACAAAGAGTCTTTGTTTTGCTTGGGATTGCCTGATCCATGCAGTCCTGCAGGTGCTGGTAGAAGGCATTTGTAAGTGATTCAGCGGCTTGAGTAATGTTTACCGCCGGCTTGGGGGCCTTAAAGGAGACCGCACTAGTCTTTAGAAGTGTGAAGTCAGCTTTCGAGAAGTTCTTTACTGTGGTCTTTTTTATTTCAGGTGGGGGCGGGATGAGGGCCTCCCGCAAGATTAGTTTGTGATCTGATCTCACCAGTGAGGGGTATACTTCTGGTGTTGAACATTGTGCTCCCATGTTCGTGATGATGAGATCAAGTATGTTTTCTCCTCTTGTGGGGATGGTGACTAGTTGTTCCATGGCATTTGAGCTTATGAATTCCAGGAACTTTTGGGCTAGAGTGTTTGGGCTTGAGTAGTGTTCCCAGTCTATATTAGGGTAATTGAAGTCACCTAGTATGATGGTGTTCGGAGATACATTTATCCCCTCCAGTGTTTTCAGGAAAGCCATGTGATGTTCCTGAGTTTGCGAGGGTGGCCTGTAACATGCTACAAATTGCAGAGCAGTCTTGCCTATGGTTAATTGCACCTGGATGGTCTCTGATGCATCGTGCGTTGCCACCAATCTTGAGGTGTGGGTGTCCTTGATGAATATGGATACCCCCCTCCTTTCTTGGTATTGTCCGGATTTTGGGGCCGGAACGCATGATATGAGGTAAAACCTGATAGTGCTGGGGTGCTCTCAGGAGCCTTGAACCAGGTTTCTGTCACAGCACAGACATCGATGTTCTCCATACTGAGAAGGGCCTCGAGTGCGTGCATTTTGAGATTGAGACTTCTGGCATTGAGCAGCATTACCCTTAGTTTTTTCCTTTATTGTGTTCTAGGGTGGTAGGTTTAGAATTTGAGCCTTGCCTAAAAAAGGCACTATGGGGGTGGCAAGAGCCTTTGCCAATATCCGGAATCCCAGGGGTGACAGGTGCAAGCCGTCCCTTGCGAAGCAGCGTGGCTTGTCCAGCATGTCATCCCAGGCAGACAGACATTGGATCCCCTTTGAATGACACCAGAGTTTAAGCCAATTGTTAAAGCTGATCATCTTATCTCTGTATTGTGGCATCATTCTTGGTGAAGGTAGGATACTGCTCAAGGTCAGGGTCATACCATTGTGGTGTAAGAGTTTTGTTCACCTCAGATTTGTAGCAGTCTTTGAGTTGATGTTAAGGGGTTCAGAAGATGTAGTTCCCCTCATGGGTAAGCCTTGCTATGAAGATCCTTCTCAGATAAAGGCCGATTCATACTTGTTTTCTAGGTTTTCTATTCATGTCAGCCTGTAGCCCCTCTGTGTATTGTACACAGGCCGATTAATTCCTCAGTCCCACTAATCAAGTGGTGAGGGCAATAGCTGACCAATAAGTGAGCTATCATCTAAGGAGCCATATGAGTTGGTTGCTTTTAACTGACTTAATTCCCATCCTTTATGTTCCCAATGTGCATGCGCCCCAAGTAGGTCATGTGATACAGGCCCAGAGCAGCATGGGGGTTTCCACACATGCACCTAAATCCTGCAACAGTGCATAAGTACTGCCTGAGATTGCCAAGTACATACCCTGATCTTTACTGCTGCTGTACCAGGCCCTCATCTTTGCAAAGGTTCAGTACAGTAGCAAATCCCAATGCCTCTGTCCTGCCAAGATGGATGAATCAGAATCAACCACTCTTTCCTACCTACACTAGTTGGCCCCTTCAGCACCCAGGTCTCTAGTCAGTCCTGGGTCATGTATGTCATAGATAAATCTTTCTCTCTGTATGCCACAGAGCTGCTTAGGTTAATTCATATATTGGTTGAAAGATAACATTTACTTATGCAAACAGTATCATATGGTTCATTAAGTGGTAAATGGGTCATGCCCAATAGGTAAACATTTTAAATGTCAAGACCCGCTAGAGTGAGTCCCAAACCATGGAATCTGAATGGCTGAATGTTTGGACTCACATATACTAAGTCAGAGATACAATTTGTCAGAATATTCCCCTTTTCTCCAAGGTATGGTGACCTTGGAGTTGGTATATATAAGTTCGGGGGAGGGGAGAGCTTGACCCTCTCACTGCAAAGAGAAGTTTTAAGGTGAAGACAGATTTTTGAGATTCACTCTTCTCTAAGCTTTCACTTTTTTTTCCGGCTTTTCTGCATTCGGCATTTTGAGTGCCGAAATATCATCAGAGAGCTTTTTCAATACCCTGGTCTTTTGCTGATCTTGCAGAGCAATATCCAAGAAATAAATGTAAATAAAATTAAGCACCTTCTAGTTTACTGTTGGCTTACTGTTCATTAATGTACTCTCTTAAAGTTCACACTCATCTGAGAATGGGTGCCATCTTATCAGATCTTCCACTATGTCTGGGAAACATAGTACGAGGACATCAACATAAATCTTTGCAGCTTTACTACTGTACCGTAATCAACCTCAAGCACATGCATGCCTTGCTCAGGCCTAGTCATACTCAGCATTACCATATAATCATACTTGTATATTAAACTTTAGACATGGAGCAGATGTCTTTTTTTATGCATATTCTCCAGTATGTTATGTGGCCAATTCCAAACACGTTACTGAAAAATGGAAATCATTTATGGCTTGCTTCTGCTGTCAGCTGTTTGAATTGATTCACAAATCTTAACAAAAAAAAAAAAACTACCGTGTACTAGGCTTGTAGAAAAACTCAGCTTCCACTTTTAATGTTACTAGACCTCCCGCTTCCATAAGTTTAAACAGTATTTGCCTTAGATTTATTTTTTAGGACACAGTTACTAAACAGATGATCAGTGTATTCCCGTACTGACTCCTGGTTCTCTGTTTACCTTTAGATATTAATGAATGCAGGGATGTCGACCTGTGCACCAATGGGCGCTGCATAAACACAGCTGGTTCATTCATGTGCCATTGCCCACCTGGATATCACCTCTCAAGTGATGGAAAGAGTTGTAAAGGTAGGAAAAATGTTGCATACAGTATAAGGAAGCATTTGTAGGAGACAATTTGTAGATGGCAGATGAATAATACGTTATATTTACAGAAACATACTTGCATTGCAGTATTGTGCAATGTCATGAATGTTCATTTCTTAAATACTGATTTTTTTTTTTTCATTTATCAGTTTCTTCATAAATAACATAAAGAATGTGATATCAATGGTGAATACTGTAAGCAATAAATGAGTAGGTGGATATAAAGAAATGTTCTCAGGAGCGAAACATAATGCAGTATGTTATGGATGGACAGCAACACTGGTAGGATGAGTTGAAACTTGAACAAATGCATGCCATTTACAGAGATTTTAAAACGTGTATTATTTATGTACATGACTGATTCATTCATTCATTCATACATTGATGACCTATGTCAGAATAAAATTTGGATTATATAAAGAAATATCATTTGTCATTAACAAACAGCCCCAGGGCATTCTAGTTCAGACTTTCCATTTCAGTTCATTTATTAAGTATAGTAAGTCACATTTTTCACTAGTTTTATAGGCCACTGTTTTTAGCAAATCTTCTTGTACGTATTTTATTATTTCTTTGTTTCCCTGCTTGCCTTTAAGAAGTACAATGCCTGATACAAAGGGTTATAAAAATGTAAGTATTTGTTCCCGCAAAATATTCAGTCCTTGTATCTTACAATAGGAAGCCACAGATGGAATCTACTGGTATGCGTTTCCTGGAGTATAAAGCATAGGCTTTCCTAATCAGAAGGTGAAGATAGAAATGAATGCTTTATGATGAAGAACAGCACACGGTACAAACCTGGAAGTGCTGTAGGACCTAGTTGTTAAAATTATGTATGTGCACACAAGAAAGGGGCTGCTCAATCACTTGTATAGTACCAGTAGGTATAAATGCTTCATTTCAGGGGTGAAGCAGGATCACTGTCTGGATAAAGGACTTCAGAGTCATATAGCTTGCAGGTAAAGATGGAGAATCAAACCCAAGACTAAAGAATGAAATGTATTAATCATTTATAGGCTTAGCCTTCTGTGCTAATCTACAAGACACAAAACACGTCTGCTTTTATTTCCTAGTGACTGTTTTTTTTTTTAACAGAGAAATGTGGACTTAACTGAAGATTTCAAAAAGTCTAGATGACTTTCTGTGATGACAACCAAAATGTTCAGCATTAGTGCTTCTAGTGAAGAGATCCCTGAAGTTTAAGATGACCAGGCTTATGGATTTTTTCTGTCAGTTTTATCATTTTCAGTGCAAGATGGCAACATTTAATTAGGAAAAGTAAACATGGCTGAGCAAAGTCTGAATAACTTTGTCCAGTCACAGAAATGCAGGTCTGGAAATGTTGTTGCACATTATGCAGTTAAGTGATATTTGTGCTTTCTGACAACTCAGTAACAAAGTATGGAATGCAGCATATTTACAGAACACACTCTGAGACATTATCAAAATATTAGGTACAGAGAAACACTGAAACATTATCAAGCCATTAATGAAACATTATCAAGCCTTTAATTACAGAACACATGCTGAAACATTACAAAATTAGTGTCTCAGAACAGACAATGAAACATTATCACTTTGGCCAGCCAGAGAACATACACTGAAACATGGTCAACTGGCTAATTAGAGAACACACTGTGAAACATTATACAGAAATAAATGATCCCAGTACTATCCCCCGGGGCTGGGGTAGCAGTAATGGTGTATGGAGAAATGGGAAATGGAGAACATCTTGTAGAGAAATTTTTTTCAAGTGAAGAAGGTGACCATAGTCATGGAACCGGGTTAAGGTATTTTTGAAGCTGACAAGCTATTTAGGATTGGCTTAATATGTACATTCACTTCATTTCTGGTGCACAAATTGTTTAGACTGAATTCTAGGTTTTGAATAGATTGTAGGCAGACTGTAAACTGATCTCCTAACATAATTTACTATATCAGTAGTTTTTCAACAATTTATGCAGTGTTGGACTAAAAGGCAGTTGTTATAAAGGCAGAAAACATACGGAATGTGTAATGTCTGTAAATGGGAAAAAATGCTAATGTGTTTTTTTCTTTTCTATTAATGGATGTTTGTCTGTATCTTAAGCGATAATTTAATACATTTTAAACAAACAAAACATAAATAAAATGAAATGAAATATACGTAGGACTAGCCACCCTGCAGTGTGAACCTTGGCTTTAGATGATTGTCACTGTTAAAGTAACACCCGACACCATATGCAAAAATGAGAAAAAGGGTTGTGGATGGATAGATGAATATAAAACAAAAATATTTCTATGACAGAAGCTAGAAGTAAAATTCAGATTGTGCTGTATGAAACTTAAAAAAAAATCCTAATCCTGTAATCCAGGAGAAAAACAAAGGCATCTTTATTTACATGTTTGTTTGTTTGTTTATTTAGTTATTTATTGACTATGTTAGATAGGTAAGAGCACAACTGTAGGAAGGACCTCTCTCAGACACAACGCACATTTAAAATAAAGATGAATTGAATGTCAGTACATATTATCATTGAAAACAAGTTATACAATGTACACAAGACACCTGTGCAAGCAAACAAAAACAAAATGTGTGCAGTAGTATAGCTCATTGTTAGTACTAAGGTAGAGGACTTTGAGCAGTGCTACCACATGTCAAATACCAGAACACAGCATTATATGTAACACAAACTTTGACAGCATGGCATCAGGAAAAGGACTGGGGAGTGACAGCTGTTTAAGGAAGCACAATCAAAGCAGTATGTTCTAATATGCCATTGTAGTGCCTGGGCACGTTGTCAGTGGCATCTCTGCGGTACAGTGCCCAGTTTACTATCAGTTAATCGAGTTATAGAATGCCGAAATGGCATATTCACGAACCAGAATGTCGGTTTTCAGACTGTAGAACCATCAAAATGTTGATCGGGCATTTAGGAAATGTCGAAATTGACATTTTTGACTTCGGAGTGTGTCTCCATGTCCTCTCCTTGCATCAAAGCCTCTCCATGCAGTAAACACCATCTAAACATGTAATTCAGCAGACTAATAGCTGTTTGCAGTCTCACAATACTTTGCAGTCCAGTTTACCGTAATTACAGCAGTTTGCGAGCATTGTAACATTAGTTTAGAGAGTATTTGTTGCACTCCTGGGTTAATTTTACGTTGAAACACACCATGAAAATAAACATAGCTAGTGAAATCCATCTTTAGCGTGAGGCATATCTTATGGACCCTAATATAATGTGTTTTATCCACCAGTGCAGGACATATGTATATTGCAAGTATCCCAGTTAATATTTGTAAGCAGAGATTAAAATGAACAGTGTTTTGCAACCAATCCACTGAAACCTCTGCATGTGAAGGTGTCAATTTTTGGCAACAGTCTTCTGAAAGCATTCTCCCTTTCCATTAAACATCTCCTTTTTGGTGATGGAGGTGCAGATAGTAATAACCTTGAAACCAAGTCCTCAACATGATTCTGTTCCAACTGAATAGCATGTAATATATCCATAATGTACAATTTCTTTCTACCTAGAAGGCTACGGAGATGACGATGCCAGCCTTCTACTCCATTTTGGGATCTAGGGAAGCCTTCTGTGCAGGTATCATAATGATTCCAAAATACCAAGTCAAACAGTGGTGGGATCCTTTCAAATGTGCATCCATACATCCCGTGCCTCCTAAGTTTACCTAGTAAATAATTCTCTTTGAAAAATGTACATAATGGCTGAGCACTATCAGGCATGTGACGCTCAATACTATCAAATGTAGGAAAAACATCCTCTGGCTTTAGAAATGCTAAGGCTGGTATCTCCTTACAAAGGACTGAGAATGACCTACTCTACCCAAACTCAGCAGTCGTGTAGTTTTTGTATTTGTCACCATATGATTTGGCAGAAATGAAACCAGCATCCCTTGGCTGCTGAGTTTGGAAAGTGTTGTGTAATGGCATTCACAGCCACTTTTTCAAAGTCACTCAAAATCATATGTGGTGCTAGGGTCACACTATTTTCATTACACAAACATATGACATTTCTCCAGAAGCAGTCATAGCAAATTTCACTCTTCGTAGACAGTAACACATATACCATGGGAATGATCTTCCTATGTTCGCCATCTGACAGAGGGCAATGTATACTGTATATTTGCCTACAATCAACTGTACTAATAGGAAAAGTGCCATCAACCATGATAAACTTGGCGTAACACATTATTTTCAGATTATTCACTGTTGTTATGACAACTATACGGTGACTGTACCTCATCCCCATCATGTGTAATGACAAAACTACCACTTAGGTAACATGCCAGTCGTTAGATTCCTTGGATCAGTAAAATCCTTAAATGCAGCTGCTTTGCCTTTGTTTCTTGCTCTAACAACAATCTGCTTCAGTGCAGTGGTGTTTGGTAAATCAGCAGTGACATCTGTTGATGTACTAGCCAGTACTTCTGAAACAACCCTGCAAGGATCGTCTGTGGTTTGCTCAGCTCTCCTTTTTATTGTTTCTTTAACCCTAATACAGTCAGGTTTAACAGGGTCAGGTGCATGGCTTCTCTGCAGTATCTCACCTTCACTACCCCACAGTAATACATCTGCCCTTACACTACCCCCCACAGTAATGCATCTGCCCATTGTCCTTCCTTTGTGTGAACTGACAGTATTGTTTACAGCATGTACTCCTCATGGACCAGCACTCTCATTATCTAGTTCAGTAACCTGCCAAAAGAACACATACAGTTCGAACTGTACTTCACAGCCGTATCTCCGATACATATACTACAGAATTCCAAACATAAAATACTTCGCAATATTCTTATAGAGCAGGAATACATGTGTACATGTATAACTCCTATAGCAACTACATTCATCTATTTTACCTTTAAATATCGAGTATAGCAGCATTCCAGTGATATTTACTGACATTACAAGCTATCGGTGCAAATATTGATCAACATACAACTATAATTCTACAGATAGCTGCGATTCAACTTTCTAGGAATGTTTATGGTACTTGGTACCCGTTAGCATGGCAATTAACAACATTCTGTTGAACATATAATTTCCACTTACAACTTTCCATTATGTTACTGTACCTGCGATACGCTCTAGATAGCTATAAGTAATGCACCTACTGTGTTAGCCTTGGTCCTGCTTTCTCCTCCCTGTAAACACGTTAGCTTGCTCTCCAACTATTCCAAAGGCTTACACTGACATCAGCAGATGTGCGACTGACAATTTCATCGCCTGCTGATTGTTGAATTGACTTTAGCTGAATATCTCCTACAATTTGAAATTATGTCAGTCGGTTATTTCTATTTTGACTTTACACATCGATGAACAGGTTATTTCAATCATTTGTAATTCAGATGTCTTCAATTCGAACTTATGGCAGCAAACCATAGTGCCCACGCTACTATTATAACAACATCCACCAATGGGAGTGCCTAAGCACCTTGTCAATGTCATCTTTGTGGTATAGTGCCTACGCTACTATTATAACAACATCTACTAGGAAATAAAAAGCACCAGTTATTCTTCCATACAATAATACTCTCTTATGTATGCTTCTGGTGCTTGTATGTGTGCATTGGACACAGGGAATGTATCTACTGGATCCCCTGTGCAGACCACAGACACAGCCTCTCTGCCTGCAGACACCTAGGAGACATACACCTCACAGGAAGTACAAATTACTTACTGCAAACACTCACAGTTAGAAAAGTGTGCCACACTATACAGGGCATTTGTCAGAATCTGCCTATAGTCCCACTGAGTAGGCAAGTACCCACATGGGGACAGCACTAGTGGTCATTGGCTACAGGGTTACCATCCTCTCCCTGAAGTTGTTGTGTCAAAGGCTGTGATTCAACATATATGCAGGAACATCATGTAGACATGTACTAGTACCACCACAGCCATTTCAAAGTTAGTAAGGCTAATGCATGGGGTGCAAGATGACCTCCGGAATGCATGTCTCATGTGTGATAGTTCTGTAGACTAAATCACATACTAGAATATGCTGTGTCCTCTCATGTGTTCTTACCATGTGTCAGTTACTCTCACCTCCTTCCATGGATGGCCTGGATCATGGTCACACAGTGATTGCACTTCCACTGACACATTTGTTGTAGAGGTGGCTATGGCTAGGAGAATACATTTCCAGGGTTGTGGTAGTTTTGATGGCACATCTGCTAATGGACATTGTTCATGGTCACTCAGCACATCAGGATCTAGCTAGGGCCATGGTACCTCCATTGCAACTCTTGTAAGAGGCAGCTCTCACAGGTGAGTGCATGCATGGGCTGCTTAACCCTCTACCAGGCATGCCCTGGACATGTCCAGTAGATGAAGCCAAGTGCTACAACTACTGCTAAAGCTGTGTTATAGCAGACACACACCACCACTACAGCCCCAATGCTTTACATATGTAGACACCTATTGACACTGGCCCTTCACAAAGCCTTTTATGTTAATTTCCCCTAACACAGAGATTCCCCAAGTCCAGTCTTGTTTCAGTGTCATCAGCACCCACACATTTCCCTGTGAAAGATATCCACACTTGCCCCCCCCATGCAAATGATGACGACTGTGCCCTGACCTTTGTATATTGTTATTTGGTTTGTCTATGTCTGATGTACAGTGTGGCCATCCTATGCATGCGTAAGCACAGTCTGCTGTTGAGTATGCATGCATTACTTTTACTGTAGTTTATCTCCTTTACTGTGAGCCAAAGCTATGTGTAAGCCCCTGCCTCTTTGTCAGTGTGACGGCCTGCTGCACCTGCCTCCATCTAGCAATGATTTGGTGAATTTACTCTGAATTCAAGCTGCTGACTATTTCAGAATATTAACAGTAACGGTTAAGATGACTGCATTCTGTGTTTTAGCACCTGTATTTTATTCATGGCAACAGAATAGTTATTTTCACATAAGGCAACATTCTGGTCAAAATACTAGTAACAAAAAACTTAAAAGTTATTAAGACTTTAAGTTCCAAAAGTTATAACATTATAACAGAACTTTATCCTGTTTTGCTGTTCTTCAGACCCTTATGCTATGTAACAACTCCATTTTCTTCTCTCTCTCTCTCTATGTGTGTGTATATATATATATATATATATATATATATATATATATATATATATATTCTCCTTCTTTCTCTCAATTAACTAAACCACAGCTTACTTAGTGTATTGATTGCACACAATATCCATGCATTCTAACTATGTATCTTATTCCCTTGGTAGTCCCTGCCTTTCTTATCATTGTGAACTGCCCATTATTACTAATTCATGTTTTCTGTTAACGAAAACCACAGTCTCATGAAGATTGCTTGCTTAGCCAGGCTAACAACTTACAAATTATAACTTATTTTATTTTGAGATTTATTGTCACATTAAATGTCAGAGCAGTCTCTCTAGAGTGTTATCTTATTTGCTTAATGAGCACTAACTCTAATGTAACATGCCAAACTTTGATTTTGTAGCGTATCTTGACCCTGTTCTACATTTCTCTCTCTCTCTCTCTCTTGCTCATGCTCACTTGCATATGCATACACACACACACACACACACACACACACACACACACACACACAGTCTGTCTCTGAGGTGCAGTATGAGCTACATGTTTTACACCCTACCATTTTTCAAGATTTTTTTTTTTTTAGCCAATAGGAAGTCAATGACGTGCTTCACTTTATATGTACAAATGGATATTTTAAGTATTGCATTTAACATCAGTAATTAATAACTCTTGATGCTAGCTTGAGTAATTGCAAACCCTCCGTTGGTTCAATAAAAGGTATTGCATCACATCTGTGTTCGAGTGTCCTTGTGTTACCAACAAGATAAAAATTGGTAGTTATTGCAAAAGACAGTATGTCATAGACAGGTATCACATAACCCATATTTGCTATTAGTCTTATTAATATTCTTTTAGTATAATTAAGATTAACTTTATAACAATGTCTGCCAGTTGGTTGCACTATTGCCTTGGTATTTAGGTACAATGATATTTAGGTTATATTTGAAAAGCTTTTAAAAGCCTGAGTGGCATATTACAAAAACTATTCCAATTTAATGTTTTTAAGTTAAGCCAGCTTTGAGAGATATAATATTTAACAAAGTAAAGCATGTAATTAAAATAAAGATTTGATTTATGTGAGAATTAGAAAAATGTATATGTAAGATTGTTAGCCTCCATGTAATGTTAATAATTCAAGAAATAGTTGCTTTAATTTTAGCAATTAAGATATTCCAAATATTTTGGTAATACTTACATGACCAGAATTTGTGTAAATTATCTGCATTGTCTTCCCCACACTCTATAGAGTGAGTTGTCAATTAGGGAAGTATTTATCTTTTTTTAATCAGAGTAAGATATCCGTTATTTAGAATTGCCTTAAAATAATTTCTAAAAGGAATATAATTTAAACTGTTGGAACAGATGTCTTAATAAGGTCCTTTCAGTTAGTTGTAGGTTTGTATGAAGCCCAAACTGAGGAAAATAAACAAGTTTAGTTAAACTTGTCATCTATTGTTAATTTAAAGGTTATTGATAAGGCTTTTTTGACTCACGGTATGTAGATTTTTTTTTTAAATAATTCAGTTTTAGATATTTGGTTTTGATTGTATATAGATTTGGCATTAATACAGTGGGTAATTTGATTTATTATAGGTGCATAACCTTTGAGTAGTTCCATTTTATGTTTTATGTGTTTAGCTGAAGTGGAACTTGCCTTTAGGAATTGCATATTAGCTTTTTTATTTTAGTTGAACAAATTCAGTTAAATCAATCATTTGATTATTTAACAGAATGCTAAGGTTTAGATTGTTTGGTTGCAGCAATACATAACAGTCATCTAGATTTAGCTATGTCCTACATTTTTGAAAAGTTCATATCACATCTAGAAGGAAATTCTGTATTTTCTTTTTTTTTTTTTTAGCTTTTTGAGAGAAAATGAAATGTTAGCATTCAATTAGTGATACGAAAGACCAGAAATGCATTGTCTGTCAGCCTGGTATGAGATCTGCAACCTCTCGCAGTGCTTTGATTGGATTTCACATCTGCCCTTGACAGTGCAAGTATTAAACAGAAAATCTTTCATCATTATAATATCTTTTATGGGGCATTTTTAAATTTGAAAGAAAGAAACATGCATAAAATAAAAAGTAAATGATGAAGATGGCTTTGATTAAGATGGTTTTACTAAATGCAAAAAGTCAACTATAAATCTGATAGTTCTGAGCTTTTTTCTGCTTGAGGGTATCTATTTTATTAATACACCATGGTTTAAGAAATCCAAAATGTGATACACCTCTTTTAATTGCTGCATATCTGATGGGCTATGAAACAGCATCTCAATATATGTAAAAGAACACACAAAGGTCAAAAATGTAGTTTGCAACTAAAATTTGCTCAAACACTAATGTCAGCAAGCTGAATATATTCTAGGAATCTAGTCTATACACTCTGTGATTGATTCAGGTTATGAGGATTTCCTGACTAAACTCCAAGATATAAAAATCAGTGAATATAAAATAATTCTTGGGAATTCTAATTACATAAACACTGCCTAGGTGACAGCTCAATATATCATAGAAATCTACTGCATAGAATATATGTTCCATTCAGGGAGTGAGGATATCCTGACTAAACTCCAAGATATAAAAATCAATAAAAATATAATTATTGTTAGGAATTATAATTACCCAAACACTGAACGTGTGAACTACTCAACATCAAATAAATGCATCTCAGTATTAACTGACTGTGCTAAGACAGTTTGGAACAAACAAACAAAAAAATCAACTAGGGATAGTACTAACTTAGATACCAGTGTTTCAATGTTTCTTGTATGGCCACTTGATCTTAAAGAAGATCACTTGCAGCCAATTTCCACAACTTAATTGTCCAAAAAACATTACTGCACACTACTGACCTCATTTCATTTTAAAGGAATTTAATTTCACTGCCGACCTTACTTCACTTGACAGATTATTCCACCTTCTTCCTGCCCTTGAATGAAAATAGCTTCTATCTAAATCTGACTTCATATTATTTAAATCCAGTAAAAGTTTGTTGTTCCTTGTTACCCTTTCATGTTCCAAAAAAGGTATACCCAAAGTAGTTCCCAAATATTCATTCCCCATGCTTTTATATATCCATATTTATCCCTCCCTATAAATTCTGTATTATACAGCATATAAACTAAGTTTATTCAATCTTTCCTGATGTTCTAACTTTAACAAACTATGAAAAACTCACGTTCAAATTATCCCAGTGTCCCATTTGGTGGGTGGCCATAAACTGGGTTGAATGAACATCTAGAATAGCAGAAGGAATCTCACTAGAATTGCAAAATGTAGCAGAAAAAAATCTCAGTAGACGATCTTTATTTCCAAACTTTATTGAAGTGAAGTGAAGATCCGCTGTGGTGGTGCTGCGGTAGCGTTGTCGCCTCACAGTAAGACTCTGTCCAGTTCAATTCTCAGCTAGGGCGTCTTCTGCATGGAGACATGCATGAATGGGCGTACCTTCGTTGAAGGTTGTGTGTCAGGGCTGGTAACTCGGCACGTAAAAATCAACTACCAATCATTAGCGGACTGAAGTTCCGCTGTGGCGACCCCTAACTGGGAAAAGCCGAAAGACACAAACAAATTGAAGTGAAGTGAAGCATTTAAGTGCTACTTAACTCTAGTAAGAACAAGGTTACAAATTCCAACATATATAGTAAAATTGGTGGGTGTGTCCAAGGGAAGCCACCAGTCATATCAGGGTGTGTGTAAACCTTTATTGAGGACTTTGTGATGTCATGGTGTGCTTGCCACGGAGCTTGTGGGTGGGGCTAAGTAAAGTATGTATGTGGAGACCTTTGTTTTGATTGGTTACATAAAAAGCATGTTAGCTAATCAGATCTTGGAAAAAAACATCAAGATTATGGTATTAAATCTGCTAAACATTGAACACTAATATGTGTGTCGGTTTCAGGAGTCCTTCATCAGGAATGCTTCAAACTCAAAAAAATCCTAAAACAGTAAAGATATATCTCCAGAGTGTGTGTGACAAAAAGTGTAAATTATATGTATTGAACATGCAATAAGAATATAGCTAAGTGTTCAGCACAGAGGTAAAACCGAATGAGTCCAACCTAAACTTCCTAGATCCATAACTGTGTTAGAAAAAAAATACCTTCATGCTTTTTTAATAAGTTAGCATTATTACTAATTGAATATGAGAAAATACCTATACCATATTCCATTACCATTTTTATAAGAGATTTGTAAATAGACCCCAGTATTCTCTAAATTTTTGATGAAACTGTTCTAAATAAGGTTCTTAAGTTATAATAACACATATTCAAAATGCAGTTAGTGTGCCCTGAAAAATGTAACTGATCATACAATCTAATGTCTAGATGAATAATTTCATCACTTCCACCAATACCTGTGGAATCTAAAGAGTATGGTTACCCCTAGCTGCCCATGCCAAAATGCAACACTTTACACTTTAAAACGCTAAACTCAATGCTGTCTGAGTGAGCCCATTCTAAAAAAACATCCAGGTAACTATGTAAAACCTGACAATATTTTAATGAAGTAACAAAGGCTTCAACTTTCATATTATCAGCAAATTTGCTAAGTCAACAGCCATCCATCATAGAAAACCTAGTCATAAATACATAAAACAAAAAAGGCCCCAGAACAGAACTCTGAGCAAACACCTCTCCTTATATAATGATCTTGTGACCATACCCCTTGAACACATATTTTAGCTGCATTTCTCATTAACCAGTTCTTTATCCATCAAACCGCATAACTTCCAAAACCACAACAATGTATTAATGTAACAATAGACTTATGGGGCAATGTTTTATAGGTTCATAGGTGATTACTAGGCTAATGGCACAACAGCCTTCACAAGCATAGCCAATAAAACTCAGAATATACCAGTATTATATCTTAATACCCCCAATATGGGATAGAGTAGTTTCAGGTTAGTTGGGTCTTTGGGTGCTGGAGCCCTGAGTCATTTTTTAGACTGCCTCTGTCCATAAGGGACATTAGCAGTACCCCAGCAGTGAATTTACAGTTCCCCATCAATTTATCCAAATTCTTTTGACGAGAGTGAGAGACAGGCTTTGTTTTACAAATATGGGAAGTTTATTCCATAGATGAAGTAGCCTTTGGAATCTAAATCTGTCTCTTCAGCAAAGTCTGTTAAAGTCACAAATAAGGTTCAGATCCATGGAACGCATTACTATCATATAATTTTTCTTGCAAATATGTAACATTTTCATCAGGCTGGATCACAGACTGCATTGTAGGTCAGGCATAAGTCATCTCTCAATAAACAATATGAGATGGAGTAAAGGGATAGGGCCTTTAGTCGGTTCTCATAATACATGCAGCTTATGCTTTGTATTTTTTAGTGAGAAACCTCTGGGGCTGGTCCAGTTGGTGTAAGTGCCTGGTTAGGTACATGCAGAAGGGAGTATTGTCCTCGATTATGGGTCTGATGAGGGTCAAGTGCAGTGGCTCTATGACTTCCTTTGATCATAATGCCATGCCTTTCCTTATAAGTTGAGCCACACAAAAGGATTTCCTCACTACTGTAGCTACCTGGTGGTCAACATTTAAGTTACTATCTGTGTTCCTAGGTCTCTCTCACCACTGGGTCTCCTTTTAGAGGTGTGCTATATAATTATATATATGCTTTATAATTTGCAGGGATATCCATTCTACTGAAGGGTATGATTATGCATTTTTTAGCATTTAGTCTCAGACCATGGTTTTGGCACCAGTAAATTTTAGGCCTGTTTGTAGGATGTCAACATCATTTGGAGATTCAATGATTGCTCCCAGCTTACAGTCATTGGCAGAATTAGTGAGCCAGAGGCTACCAATACTGGTCTTCACTTCAAAGAAGTATATACCAAACAAAAAGGGTCCCCAACCCTGAGCCTTATGGGACACCGCAGGTAGCAGGTTTCTCATCAGAAGCGGATTCACCTATCCGGACATGTGTCCTGTCAATGAGCCAGTTTGCTATCCATCTGACAATGTAGGGGCTTATGCCTAACTCAGTAAGTTTATCTTTTATCCCAGCAAAGTCTAGGTAAATTGCATCTACTGGTAAGTTATTTTCAACAGATTGGAATACCCCTTAATAAAAAATTATCAATTATAGCAAATAATTTACTTTTTTATCCTGAATCATTAGGGACAGTAAAACCCTCTTTAGGTAGTTTCTTCAAACAAAAATAATAAACAGTTTAACAAATCGCATTAAATAAAAATGTCTCATTCAAGTTATCTGGTCTTGAAGCTGTAGCCATTTTAATATAGCTAAATACATTGCTATCAATCTCTAGTGCTATTTCAGAAAATTCTACAGAAACAGGATATGTGCCTCCTCACATTGCTTCTACCCATGAGGCATCATTTGATATCTGAGAGAATCTCTTAATCTTCCTACAACCTCATTAGGCTTTAAAATAATATTACTATCTTCACAAATCTTAATTCCATTAGCTTCCTTACATAAACACAAAAGGCATTGCAGTTGTTTACTCTCTTGCTAACACTCATTCCATACCTTCTTTTAAGTGGCGTTATTATTTGCCTAACTTTCCTACTATGTAATTAATAAATATGAATATTCTTTTCTGTAGATGATTCATCTTTTTCAGTCTCTTCCTTCTTTTTAATAGTCCTTCTTATTTCAGTACTCACCCATGATGGCCATATGTTCTTATTTCCAATATACCTATCCGTAGTAGGGACTGATTTTTGTATGAACTTGTTTATCTTTTTTATAAAATATATTCCACATTTCTAGTACCTCCAAGTTGTCAAACTCCTTATTAAATTTTCAGTTATTTGTGTAATTTTAATAGTTAATTCCTTTTGTCTGAGTTTGGTACATATTTTATATATTTAAAACCATTTATTTTGCATTTTCTTGGCATATGATCTGAATTCCCTAGTGGTTCCTTAATTTCTACATCTGATATTACTACTCCTGGTAAACATAATATTAAATGTGATATATTTTTATTTCTATTAGATTTATGTAGTTGATGCATAAGACCTAATTTAAAGAATTCTGTTAGGACTGTTTCTTCAAAGCTATTTGAACCAGATAATGATGAACAATTTATAATATGCAAGTTGAAACCCTCAACTAAAATATAATCCTTACACTGAATTGACCTACCTAACTCTTCCAACCATTCATTTGTTTTGTCTAATCAGATATATGAATATCTATAAAACCCAATTATTTGAATTTTTTCCAATATTTCTTAAGGTGTCACAAAAATGATCTCAGGATTTTAAGTTGTAATATTCACAAGTGGTTCTTGTATCATTTCTGACATAAACAGAAACACCATTTCCTCTTCTTTCAGTCCTAGCATTATAAAATGTAGAATATCTAATAATTTCCAAGAGTTTATTCACATCATTAAACCAAGTTTCAAAAATCACCCCAATCCACATTTTCATATGAGAATAAAAAATGAATTTGTCTATTTCTTTATTTAAACTTGTTGCATTCAAGACAGCAAGTACTGGACCATCTATTTACAGAATATTATCTTTTACCAGATTAGTGACTCCATCCATTAAATCCTTTATAAATATCCCTAATGTATGGCTCAGAATGGTATTTTTTGTACAGCAAATGGATACCATACTTGAAAAACATGATCTTTTTGTTCCCCGCCAATGGTTATACCCACTGTAATTTACAATCAAATCACAATGCCATCATTGTAACCTAAGATTAAAATCAAACTCACTTATAGATATATAATCCTTCATGGGCTTTGTTAGTACAAACTAGGATGCAGGTAGTGATTAAACTGGACTGGGATACTATCCTGAATAACTTAAAAAATTCTGTTCAGGATGCTGTCAATAAGTTCTATGATATTATAAATGACTACATTCATAAACACACATGGGTAACAAAGAGCACTCAAATTATATTTCATAAGAAAATGTGTGAATTTCTCAGTAATAAAAATCATATGTCAAAGAACTACAGAGATATGAGGAAATATCCATTAAATAATGACAAATATAACTGCTGGCAGTAATAAAATCAAAACCTCAAGTTCCTTAGAAACAAAATACACACCTGGTAGTTTCCTATCTGGAAACATGGACAAACTAAATAAAATCCATCGACCATGCTAAAACATTGGCATATGGATATAGCCATGATCCATGATGTAAAGTTGTGCTGGTACCAGTTTGTAGTCCAGATGAGAGTCAATTTGGACCAAAACAATTTTAAACCCAACTTCTTAACTAGTGCTCTATGGACATTTGTGAGAGATTCATAACGAAACTTCTCCAGTGACACAGGAGACCTACTCACATTTGATATGTCTGAGTTTGCTAGAGGGAGATGTTATCTTTTGAATCCTGTAGCATTCTGTGAAGAGTAATAGCAATCCTTGATACTGAGATTGTAGCACATATTGCTTTGTTTTGACCTTGATAAAACATTCAAACTCTTAGTACTAAATGTCAATCCATATGCAGATTACCAGGTGAAACACACTGGTTAAACAACAGGATACAAGTCCCACTGAATGGTTAGAAATGGTATCCCATATAGAGTTGGACTGGAATTACTTCATTTTGGACTATTCTTCCCAGATACAAAAGAGTGAAATGGGCTATGGTTAACCGATTATTGCTGATGACCACAAAGTGGGCAATATAATTAATGCCACAAAAAGATTTCAAAGTTGCCCAATATGATCTACAAATACAACATACTTGGTGCAGTAATATTGAGCTTTTCTTTAATGACAATAACTAATAGCATTGTGAAGATCTGATAAAAAGGACATCAGTTATGATTATAGATTAAATGACCAAATGATAAAAAAGATATCACTATTATCGATCTAGGGAGATGGTAGAAATCAGTTTAAACTGTCGTGTGCATGTGTGTGTCTACCAAATCTGAAAAGCATATTTCATAGGCAATCATTTAGATGCCATGTCTGACTGCTGCAGGACTGCCATTGCACCACTTCATGTTACTGATCTGGCCAGTTCACTAGGGCAGTTTTGCACTAACAACTTGAAAAAATACAGTGATTTCTTACTAGTCAAATAATAAAACTGGATCATTTAAACTATTCTGAAAGGCTTCAGGAAGTATTCAGTAAGGCACAATGAGGTTGACATGGTACATCTGTTACAACACATCCAGGCATGAGACCAAAATGGCCTCCTTAGTTCACATTGTTGTTGTTTTAAAAAATATATCAGCAAGCAGAGAAAAGCAGAGTCCACACAGGCCAACACAAACCAAATATTTATTATAAACAGACGTTAGCGCTTTCGGGTAAAATGCCTTCTTCAGACAACTGCATATAAAAGGCATATATATAAAAAAAATAAAGTCTGTGATTTTCAGGACATTATTGGTGCTATTTTTCCTAATTGTGTGTATCTATTAATGTGTGTGTGTGTGTGTGTGTGTGTGTGTGTGTGTGTGTGCCCGTGCGTGCCTGTATGAGTTCAGTCATGTGTGTACACATATTAGCTTAACGTGACTTGATTCTATGCAAATTGGGAGGCTCCCTGTTGGTAATGCAAATATTAAAAAAAAACATAAATGCATACTGTTTTAGAGATATAGATCAGTGTGTGTAAGAGTACATACTTAAAAAAACAGAGGATGCTTAGGCACAAACTTAGTAATTTACCAATGTGGGTACAAAGGACAGCTGTCCCAAAGAGTTGGTGCCTGGAGAAAATGTATCACTGTATGAACTGGACATAGAGTGGGCATATAGTGGTTAAATGAAGTATCTAAATAATGCTGTTGGTTATCTATGAGCAACATTTTTATCAAGTAAGTAGAAAAATAGGCAGACTGTGTAGATCATGAAGTGCTTAACTGCACTGAATGTCTCTATTTCCATGTGACATTTTTGCTCATTTATGGGATGGATGTAGCTGGGCACATGTATCACTATTTGAAACTTAACATATACTCAGTTTAACAAGATACACCTGCCACAAAAGTGTTACATTTACCACTTATCAACAAACATTACTATCCCTTCCATTAATTTTTAATCGAGATTCATTTTCCTTTTGTTTTTGTCTTCCAGTTCCTTTCCTTTTATGCTTCCTCATCCTTTTCAAACTTATACATTATTAGTCAGCCCTTATATTGCTTTCCCGTTTCAGACAGGCTCTCACTATTTGGTGTGGGGGGGGGGGTCCCCTGCCTTTCCTTACCTTTTCCTACAATTTGAATCTGAAAATGGTAAACATAAACAGACTTTATTTTATACATTTTCTGCCTTACCACTCTGCCTCACATCGTGTAAAAATATGCCTTCTAGATTGTCTATATTTTACATCATTTTCCAGCAGTGTGAAACTGAAAAATAACTACAGATTGCAAAAGAAGGCCCTTGTTCATATACTGTGAGTGTTTCTGTTTTACAAATTGTAAATGAACTCAGATTATCCAAGTCCAGCTCTGAGCTTGGTTATACTGTGATCTCCCCCCATGCAATTTTGGATTTTGTTAAAGCTTTTGTCACAACTTGTCAGTGGGATTACTCTTCAGTGGAAATGACACATGTTTGAGTTTGTGGCCGAGTTGTCATCTTTCTATCTTTTCAAAAAAAATGTTATGTACCCTGCAACAAATACTTAGTGTATATATGTATACGTATACAAAATGTGATGTAATTTGATGTTAATTTCCAGTTACCATGAGAGAGTGTTGAACATTTCCACCATGTTCTCCTTTCTTTCAGGGATATGTTTCAATACCAGTTTATGGCTAAGGACCTCACAATAGGTCATAATGAGCCATTCACTCTCCATGTTGCAATAGTCTTATAAACCTTAACCCCATAGTAGTTATTTATTCTTTTCTTAAACATTCTGAACATTGTGACTAATCTAATCTAATCACATCTGGTAAATAGTTTCACTTTCTCCCTGCTCTGTATTTAAAATGATTAGCTCTCCTAGACCTATGCATAGTATCACTGCAAACTTGCAAAGTATTATTTCTAATTCATCTGTCATGACAACTACAGTTAACGTCTGAGGTAATTTTCATAAGATCATCATTCAGGCTTTGATAAACCCAAATTCAGTTGCCACAAAATAGACAATAATGAATGCAATATAGTTTTTGTATCATCAATCTTTCTTCATAGTGTAGCCCATTTATTAAACCTATACGTTTTTAATAGAGTTTTTGAACTTTTTTCAACTTGTTAATATTTTCCACATGATGGGAGCAAAAAAGGGTTCCATACTCTATTATCCATCTTACTATACGCTTAAAAAAATGGGAACAAACACAGAAAAAAATTCTTGATAAAATAAACCAAAGGGTAGTTAACACCGCAGTTAAGCATCTCTTAGTTTGTTTGCTGACATAACGTGGCTCCTTCAAGTCATCTGTTATCAAAACACACGGTTCCTCATTTACATGGCTTTTTGTTTTTAATTAATTTGTTGAACCATTTGAATATTCAACATTGTTGTCCCCCAAATGTAGTAACCTGCGTGTTTTATATTAAGTAATACTTTTGTTTGATGTAGACCAGTCAGACACCTTGTCAAGATGTTTTGTATGTGTATTTGGTCACTGTATGAATATACAAAGCAGGCAACTTTAATATCATCATCATCAAATTTTATCACCCAGCAGTGACCATCACTGGGTGTTATATACATACAAATGTAAAACAGGTAATGTCCTACCATGGATCCTTGCAGAACTCCACTTAGGTTTAGATAATCATAACTCCAACTAAGGACATGCTTCCATCCAACCAAGCAGCACCCAGTTCACAAAATAACCATTAAACTTCCACTTATGTAACATTGTGGTTATTGAAGAGTGAGGGGACAGAATCAAAATCTCTTGACATGTCCAGCTAGATAATACCTACTAGAATTCCAGTATTCTTTACTACAATAACATATGAGTAAGATATAACTAACTAGTGAAGCCACGTTGACAGATGTCAAATCATTGTCCACATGCTGACAGATGTCAAATCATTGTCCACCTCTTTGCTTTCCCATATACCATTGCAGTTCTCTTTCAAAGCTCTTGCCTGTAGTTCTAGTCAAACTTACAGGTCTGTAGTTCTCCAACACATCCTGTCATTCCCCCCTTGTGAATAAAAAGCACTTGGGCTAGTTTCTATTGTTCTGAAACAAAACCAAACCGGAGTGTTTGTTGGAACATTGGTTCTTCAGTAGTACCTAAATAATAAATGTTTATTCTATTTGGTCTGGGAGCTGTATTCTTTCTAACTTTATTTAAAGTTATCAGTCACTACAACGTTTTTTCAATAGTATTATTCAGTTGCCATAAAGTTTACATAAAAGTATTAGCACTGTATTTCATAAAGTTAATGGCAAATTTGTCAGCAACCTCTTTTGCACTGGTCAATAAATTACCACTCACATTTAGAGTAATGCCAGAACCATGTTTCTTCCTATATTCTTTAATGTGGTTATGAAAATATTTCCTGTTGTCTTCAGTAAATTTAGATAGCTTGAATTCTTATTGCCTTTTAAGAGTGCCTATTAGCAATTCAGTGCTTTATACTAGCATATATTCGCACTAGATGGGTCCTCTTTCATTTTCCCCCATCCTCATTTTTTGCCTAGTTTCTGTTCCGCCATGGAACACTCTGTCTATTCTTTATGTTGACTGTGTATATTGGAATACACGTTTCTTCTAGTTCTGCAGATTCACAGTATAATATTTCCTAGTTCCTGTGTGTGTTTGCGCTTGCATACTCTTCTACCCATTCCATTGCAGTAGTTCAGAAATGATTTTGGTGCAGCTTCCAGCATAGTACTTCCTTCTGTTAACTGCCTTACCCATTCCTTCCTGGTGCTGCAGTGGGAGTTTAAAAGTTATGCTTTTATGATCTGAATCTGCCAAAGGAAAGTTAACTGCAATATCTATTATATTAGGTAACGTTGTAGGCATATTTATCTCAATTATTTTTTCATCTCATAGCTTTTGCTAAAGTCAGTAATTCATTCTATTGTCCTCTGAATAGCTTGTATTCTTTTTACTAATGGAGATATAACCTTGGCATTATGGCCCAGCATTTAATATTTGCCACAATACTTATTTTTATGAAGAAGCTAGAGATATTTGTTCCCTTAATACTTAATTGCCTTTAGGTGTGTGGGTGCTTGTCACTTATGAGAAGCTGGTATCCCATCTGATTCATTACTACTTCCTGCTTTATGCCCTCTGCTAACCAGGACATGATTCAGGTCTCTATGACCTCAAATTAAACAATGTAGCAAATAAAAATAGCTAGATGGATGCATGCATGAATGGACGGAATGGTGGACAAATGATAGATTAAGTGAAAACTGAATATGGTTAACAAAGAGCACTCAAATTATATTTCAGTTTCCTACTCTGTCTCTTTGTATCATGTACTAAAACAGTTTGGTAGAAACTGAAATAAAACAATCTGTGTCTTGGTTTCTCTAACTTATGCTGGAAAGGAACTTCTCTAACTGTTACCTGCTTCCTCCTACCAGATATCGATGAGTGTGCTTCTCCTTCAGCATGTGTAGGTGGAAACTGCATCAACACAGTTGGCTTCTACATCTGTGCTTGCTCAGAAGGATACCAACTCATCAATGGTCAGACATGTCAAGGTATGTTACTCTGAAATATAAATACCTTCTGTTCATGCATGTTAACTATCGTGACTCAAAACTTCATCAAATAACAGATTTTTAGCACTCAAACTATACTGTATAAAACCTACATGTAAATATATGAGTATATAATTATGCCATGAGAAAGAGGCAAAGTAGCAAAACATTTGCCCCACCCATATTTTATTTCTACTTTTAGTCTGTCCCATGCTAATTTACAGATGGTGTCCTAAGTTCTACAGTTGTTCATTTTCCTACAAGCCTTTTAGTGAAATAGTGTTTTCTCATGCCAATTCTAAATCCAGCTGTCCCTCAGCCATGAACTTTTCTCTGCCCATCTTTGCCTTTAAACCACAGTGCTACCAACATTTGTTGGTATCCTTGGTGGATACCACATCCCCTCAGACTCTCTATTCCAAACATTTGTGCCCTCTCTTTATATAGCAACTGATCCATTTTTACAGCTCTTCTCTGCACTTTCTTCAGGAACTAATTTTCCTCCTAAACAGTCACCAAAACTGAACATGGTACTCCAAGCTTAGCCTCATCATAGCCCTGTACAGAAGTTACATCTTCAGCATCCCAATATTCAGTCAATGAAATGTGAATCCCAGCATGTTGTTTGTACTTATTGCTGTTTTTCACTGTTCCTGGTAATTCATGTTAGGTCTGAGAATGATCCTCAGGCCCTTTCCCTTATCCATGGTTGCCAACACCTTCCAATCCATACTGTCCTTTAGATTATTATAACTGAAGCGCACATCTTTGTACTTACTGGCATTGTAACTCAGTTGTAATTTCTTTGACCACTATACCACTAATACTAATTCCCCTTGTCAGGCTTTAATCTCCTGCCTCCATAGCTATCCTATTCCTGGTTGCACCCGTGAATAAATTAATTATATTCCTAGATATGTCAATGACTGGCCTAATGAGTGCTGAGTAAAGGGGACAATGACATCCCTAGATCAATACACAATCTCTTTGTTTAAAAAATGTGCAGCATAGAAGTTACTTCTTACAACAATGTACAAATGTTGTTCAAAAGTTAGGTCACTGTCTGCATGAGCTCCCAAATCCCGAACAACTAGGTCAACTCTTAGAGGCACATTGTTAATGTGGTATTTCCCTAGGATAGATGAATTCCCAAAAGATGCAATTTTGACATTTAGCTTCATTCCATGATTTTGACACCAGTTATTTATTTGGGACAAACATTTCTGCAGTATGGTTGTCATTTGGGGATTCAGTGACCGCGCTTAGCTTGCATTCATCTGCAAACTTAGTCAGCCAGAGCCCTTGGATGTTGGCTTTTACTCCAGACAAGTAGCTGCTAAAGTAGTTATACTTGTCCATCCATAACTGTCATGATTTCATTATGTAACTTGGAAATATTGCTTGATTTTTTAACTTTGTAAGCTTTTTTCATAGACGTTTTACACCATGTTCCTTTGCTGAAAATGAGTTCTTCCCCATTTGGACAATCCCAGTCAACAAATGAAAATAAATACAGAGGGGAAAACTCTTAAATAAGAGATATCTAGAAGTAAAGAAAAAAGTTAAACTAGAAATAAAACATACTCTGAGGTACCCATTTCAGAGGGAAAACAATCCCAAGAAAAACAAGAAAGTGAAAGGGTGGTGTTCACCTTGACATGAAGGGAAAGCAACATAGTGCAAAAGCAAAAGGCAGTGTATACAGAGATACAGAGAGAGAGAGAGAGACAAGAAATCTTGAATAAAGCCCTGATGATATCCATTTTGAGCCACAATATTGGTGCTATAAGCAAAAGGAAGAGAGGTCAGTGCAGCTAAAATAAAGCAGAGATAGCAATGGACAGTAAATAATACTGATACAAGTTGCCTTTTCTAGGAAAAAAGTTAGAGAGTCATGCCTCAGTAAAGCCCCAGTGCCTGTTTGGTAAGAGAGGAGGTAGCAGTACTTTCTACTTTGTCAAAGAATAAACTTGAGGAAACTCCAAAGTTGGTTGACTTTCAGTTAAGTCATTTAAATTTTAAAAAGGTACAATGCAAACCTGATACTTTGAGAAGAGTAAGGGAAAATACAGCTGTAATTATAAGGGAAGAGGATGAGGAAGAGTTTCCTACTTTCTACACATCTGAGTTAGGAAATGACTTATGGAGGATAAAAGGATACAGAAGCAGTAATCACCTTTCAAAAATCTAATGATGAGATTAACACATAGCCATGCACCAGGAGAGACATCTGGGAATGGAGAAGACAAAAGCTTCTTATCCAGATTTTACTGACCAGGAATAATGAAAAACGATGAGAACTTCTGTGTTGCATGACCTGAATGCAAGAAAAATGTAGCAATTGGTTTCAATATATTTTATCTGTTTTGGACTATGCAACTAAGTACACTGAGACGATACCAGTGAATAAATCTAATGCTAAAGATAGAACTAGGGAGCCTAGTCTTATTATTTTCCAGAGAAAGAATACCTACGGAAACACGCACTAACCAGGAGATTCAATTTATGTCCAGAATAATGCATCAACTCTGCCAATGCCAAGCAATTTAAAACCTCAGTGTACCATCCCCATCTGGGTTAGTGAAGCATTTTCACTGAACATTAAAGGCCATGCTGAAAAAAAAGTTATAGACGAAGATGGTGAAAACTGGAACCAGTTAATACCATATATTCTGTGTGCCATTAGAGAAGTACTGAAACTTCAACATGGATCAGACTTTTTCATTATTACTATATGGCAAAAGCACCCTCATGGAGAGCGTGGTACTGACCGAGAAGCTTTGAAAGAAGAGAACCCCCCAGCTAAGCATGTCATAGATTATAGAACATTATACTGAGTTTCAGGATAGGCATACTGTTGTGATCCTTCTCATAGAGGAGCACATGGAAAGAACCAAAGGGGCTCTGTATTGTAATCCTAAGGTCCACAATTGTGTGCCCCAGAATTATAAAAAAAACACCAGTGAAACTTAGCAGAACTGCAAATGTTGACAATCACTGTCCTCCTTTAAAGTTTTTTTTTTTTTTGCTGGGCCTCACACCCCCATACCCCACTACTTACATATACTAACTTTGAGATTACCATACCTCAAACTGAGGAGAATACTTCATGAAATAGTCATCTTGGATTAGTACATGTAAGTCCTCATTTTCATACATTCAGTCTCACTACAAGGTCCCATGAAAGCAGATTTCAAAGTCCAAGAAATATTGATAGAATTAGTTCAGGCAATGTACAAGGACTCAGTGACAAGTATGGACAGTGTTTGGGCTCATAGAGGATTTCCCAGTGGGAGTGGGAATGTATCAGAATTCAGATCTAAGCCCACTGCTGTTCACACTGTTGATGAACTACATTTGCAAGCAGATCGGAGGGGACAGATCAACAGCACAGTAGATGATGTAGCATTACAAGCAGAGTCCAAACAGGAACTTCAGTAAATTGTAGGGGAATGAAATGCTGAACTGAAGAAACATGGGAAGAAACTGAATTTAGACAAGAGGAGTTTTCATGGCAGAAAATACAGAAAATTAGGAGATGCTGAGAACTGAGACAAAGAAAAAATAACGGAACATCTTAATAACTTCAAGTATCCAGAAGAGTTTGTTGAGGAGAAGGAAAGTCTAAATGAGGAGGTCAAAGGTAAATAAACAGTGGCTGCAGCCAACTGGAACAGAGTATCAGAGGGAGTGTGTGACAAAAGAAGGCTGAAGAAGCTGAAAAGAAAGATGTATAAAACAGTGATCTGACGAGTACTACTGTATAGTACAGAAAACTGGGCAGTGAAGGCAGAGTAGTTGAGGAAGCTAAGTGTGATGGAGGTGAAGTGTTTGAGATGGGAAGTAGAATGCACACTGGGAAAAATGAAAACATTACATCAGAGCAGAAACCAACATACTGACACAGAGAACACATTACAGTAGTTTGGGCACATGTACAGGAAAGTAAAAGGCAATTTGGTGAAATAGATTTGGAGAGTAAGAAAGAATACAAAAGGAAATGTGAACATCCAGCAGAGATGGGACAGTTTTGTAACAGAAAATCAGATGCTCACCATAATGTGGATAGACATCATTACCTTTAAAATTGTTATGAATAGCACTGAGAAAAGATTGTTCAAAACTGTTTACAGATTGCATGCTACAAAGGGGAATTGCGTTTTAGTTACTGACTACACTTAATGATTTTATGTTTATAATGTTCTATATACTTAAATTTCAGATTGATCCTCCAAGGATTTTAAGTATAAAAATGGGTTAGGTTTAGTTTACTGAAAAACAGAAGCAAAAAAAATGAAACTGCTGCAAATGAGCTACTGAAATCTACAAAACTCAAATCCTCAAAGGTACTATGTGTACACTTACAATAAGTGAATAACACAGACCTGTGCCACTATATGAAGAATATAACCACAGAAACTAAACTATATGGGCTTTAGGCCCACATCCCTTAGTGGAAGAAGGAAGCAACCTTTATGTGCATTCAGTGTTCTACTTCTACTCCATCCCTTCATTTCCCCTCACTTCTTTTCTGTCATTTTAACCATTTAAATTATCCTATTAAATGTCTCCTTGGATTGCATCTACAATACCTGTTGTAACAATTCAGTCCATAGCTTCACAATCTTCTCCAGAAATAAGCACTTTTGCAGAGCTAGAAATTAGTTGGTTCCTAAAATCTCCTGCCTGTGCCCCCTCCACTTCCTCTTCCTATTTCCTTCCTGTTTATTATGGCTCCTTCAGGACTATGTGATAATCTTCTATATCTGTATCATGTGCCCCTTGTCTTGTAGTCACTAGTGAATGGATATGCATCTCCTCTAGTCTCAGGTTATATCATTTCCCCTCAGTCACCTGCACCTTTCTGGTAACTTTCCTCTAGACTTCTTCTGGCAGCTTGATATGGCCCTCCTTGTACCTTTTACGGTCTGAATAAGTGTCCTGATAATGGTCCCTCAGAGTTATTACCACTTTGCTTCTGCCATCTATTTTTCTTATAATTTTCTTATATTATTCTTGCATTCTCTTTGATGTTGGCACTGCCCTTAAATTCCACTTCTGGTGGCTTAGTCCAGGTATGACCAGCACACCCAGATCCTTTTTCATCTCTGTTGCGATCAGATTTGCACTCGCCAACTTTTATTTCATACCAGGGTTTTTGTGGTCCAACTGCAGCACTTAACATGTGATTACAGTGAGTCTTAACTGCCAACTTTCTCCCCATTCGGTCAGCACTTTGAAATGCTTTCATAGACTTAGCTCTGCATTACAGAGGTTTGGCCCTGATCATGTCTCAAATGACCTGAGTTCAGTTAGGGACCTGGGTGCTAAAGCAGCTGGTTGGGGAGGGGGGGGTTCAGAGAGCAGCCAACACTGTATCAGCACTCCAATGGGAAGGGTGTTGGTGGGATCCCAGTGCAAGCACTCTAGTGGAGTGAAAGCCCGGGACTGTAGCACTTTCATTAAGGAATCTGGGAAGCCTGAGCTCTCCAAGGAGTGCACATGCTATCTAGACAGAACAGCTAGTTTGTGGAAGCATGTCCTTGTACTGAGGCTAACAGAGTAGGCATTCCACCAAACTTTCAAACTAACGAGAGGAAAGTGTTAGCAGCATAACCAAAAACGAACGCATGAATGACAGCTCTAATCTTCATTATCATGTTCCCTTTACATAGTCCTACGACAACCGGGGCGGGGGGGATAGGGGCAAAAGAATTAATGGGCCAGTAGTGGACTGGAACTTGATGGCTGTGAGTGATGATGATGGGGCCAAGCAGTTATTAAAAAAAAAAAACTCTTCTTACAGCCATCATTGCTGCATTTATCTTTGTGCCATTAGAGATGAGGTTGATCCTGTTCTCTGTTTCCTCAAATATGTCTACAGCAACCAGGATGATGAGTATTAGAGGTAGAATATCCCCCATTTTGTACTCCAGTAGTCACTGTTCATATTCCTGACATTGTCCCTCTCCCCTTAAAACTATTTACACTACCATTCAACCATGCAGTGATGTAATTCTTTAGACTTGGTCCTAACCTCAGCTAACTTCAGCTATTTCAGTTTTCCTATTAGCCTTAGAGCAGGACTGAGCTGAAGTCCTTGCTGAAGTCCATGTGGACTAGGTACACCTCTGTCAGATTCTTTGAGAAGACCAACATTAAATTGGGTCAAGTGTGACTGACATTTGTTTCTGCCATGAACCTCTTTTGGTTCTGGGGATATTGCTGTCATCTAAAAAAGCAACCAGGTTTTCTCTCAGGATCTATGTCTGAGCCCCCCCCCCCCCCCCATTTTACCTCATTTGCTGTTTTCTGTCTTCAGACACTGTTGAAGATCATCCACCATGGGAATGTATGGCATAGTGGCCAGATTCATGAGAAACTCTGGAAGACCATCTGGTTTCTTTAATTTATTCTTCTTAAGGGCCGATAGTTTCTCTCTGCCTAACTACTTTTATATCCTGGTATCTGTTCAGTGTCTCCTGCATTTTTCCTTTCCTCCCTCCCAGTGTGGTTCCCCTCCCCCTTGCTTGCTTCTGTTAGAAGTGAAGTGAAGTGTTAAATATCTCTGCTTTTACTCCATCTCCTGTGATCTACCTCGTATGTTCCACTTCCTGTTCCTTTCTGCAAACTCCTTCATCTTGCATCTTTGTTACCCTCGCCTACCTTTTTTATTGTGCTTCTTTGCCTTTCTATACTCTCCCTTCCATATGTTGTACGCCTTAACTTTAGTCCTAATTGCTAGTCACATTCCAGTGTAACCAGATTGTTTTTACCTCTTCCTCAGCTACCTTAAACAGTTTTGAGTGCTCCATCCTTGACCCATTTACATACCTTCTGTGTGAAGATTATCCTAAACCTGTTAGACTCACACAAATACTGACAAGAAAAGTAATAATAAGGAGCTTGGCACAATAACATTTGAGCCCTGCAGGCTTACACTCCCTGTCAGCAATGGAGCAGATTTATAATGCTGTGAACACGAGTCTGAAGAAGGTCCATGGAGATTAGGGCTTTACGCTGGTATACAAAAAAACAAGCAAAGAAATAATGGAGACATTCAGTGCAATTTATTCCTCTTCTGTTCTGCAGAATGAAATATGTATCCAAGGTATAGCATTCCAGCTACCAGGATATATACAAGCATCGCTATGTATTTGTTATTCTGCCATGTCATATTAGAACTGGATTAAAGATGAAATGAATAGCAAGTAGCTACAAGGCATACCTCTCATCTCTCCAGATTTTTTGTTGAATACCAAGATTTTTGCCTCATATTTTTAGTCTGTTCCTCATAAAATTTGTGGTTTTCTAACTGATCATTGAAACTTGAAGTCACTAGATAATGACAGACATCTGAGTCTCAGACTTCATATTCTTCAGTAAAGGTATGCTAACACAAAATCTATTATTCTATATACTTTCTAAGTTTATAAGAGCAATATTTAAAATGTGTCAATATTTTTGGGTCTTTGTGGCCCCATTATTTTTAGCTTTGTCCAGATTTCTTGTGCTAAGAGGTAGAGTGGTTTGCTGCAAGGAGAAAGGTTAAAACAAGTGTGCAGCTGTTTATAAAGTTAACTCTTAAGTGACTTGAATACACTCGTTATGGTTTGATGAAATGGATCTAATGTTATAACTGCAAACAAACTGAAGCTTGTTTAAAAACAGGTCTGGTCAAAGGCGTGCATCTTTCTTTATTGATGAAACCATACAGCTGGATAACACATATAATGGTTATTTTCTGTGATTTATTTTATGCTCAGATATAGATGAATGTGCATTGGACCCGAGTCTTTGCTACCCATATGGCACCTGTAAGAACATCGAAGGCTCCTTCACATGTTCCTGCTATGATGGCTATGTTCTCTCTAGTGATGGACGCAAATGTGAAGGTGAGTTATCTGAAAATCTACACCAGCTCTGATGTACCTTAAACTGGCAGCTTGTAGATGTGCTTCCATACCAATGCAAAATAAATGCAAGATTTGAATCCCCACCCCCGCCAATTACACGGGACTTATTATCGGTATTATGTATCTTTGTACGCAAAGTACTTATACTGGCAGCAAACATGAATTGCTGAGTCACAGCTCAGTGGAATAATGATTCATCAAAGTTTCACTGAACTTTGTGGACATCAAAGGACTCTCTATGGAAATGCAGCCTACATGAAAATACTAAAGCCTTAGGACAAGTTATATTTAGTTAGGGGATTTGGGGGATTGTGGCCCAAGGGTAGATGAGGGGTAAGATTTACCTGCCCCTATTCAGAAGCTGCTTTAACACTGGCACAGTTCAGCAGAAGAATTTGCCGAGTTGTAATGATTCCCTTTAAATCAGAAAGCTGTCAAGGAATATTCAGATGAATTCCAAAATAATTTAGATAAGGTGTTTACTAATTAGAGTCACATTACACAGAAACATATTCCTCATTCACCTTCATTAAATATACAGGCCAGAACATTCCAGTCATTAAGGTTTGGCAGTTCCACATAATCTTTTTTTTATCACCTGTGTTAATATAAATCATGCTGTGTTTGCTCACTAAATACCATCCACTTCTGTTTCAAGTACATCCATATTGTTGTCTCTTTTGTTTTTTTTTTGTTTGTTTGTTTGTTTTATCATTACTACTACTTCTGTTGTATACTTCTCCCTAGTAGGTAATTCCAGACATCTGTCATCTTTCCATGATGGACTCATTTTAAATAGCCCCCATTATACTTTCTCCTGTTGAGATGCCATCTTCAATAATTGGTAAGGCAAGTCTATCTGGATTCTACCTAAGGAGAGTCATCCCAGGACTTGTAAGCTTTCTGACATTTTACAAAGCCAGCATGTCATTATTGGGACTTTACAGAGACTGCGCTCTCACATGTTGACAGTACACACTTCTTCTGTGCACTCTCACATGTTGACAGTACACACCTCCTCTTCTGTGTCATACACATCTACAGGATGACTTACAGCAACTCTTTTTGGTTTAGTAATACATCTGTTAATTCTTAGAACCCTCCACTATTTTCAGAGTCCTTTACACCATAAGTACGGCTGTTCCTCCAAGCATGCACATATAAAACTACTTCTAGAGGCACACCCTGCACTTTCCCAGCAGTTTGCCAGTCATATAAATTCTGGCCTTACAGAAAGGGGCAGGGTGCTGTGTCATTTGTCACAGCTTTATTGTTCCTCGTCCCCTGAGTGATAGCTAATTATATGCCTTTGTGCCTTTTCCACTTATGAAATACCAAGCTAACTGCTCCACTATGACAGGACTGAGTATTTGTAAGGAATAAAGCATGTCTGCCTGGTCACAGAATGTTGGGGATTTCAAGCACCTACATATCATCATTCCATTCTAATTTACAGATAACATGCAGAAAAGGATTATTATGGAATCTCAATAGGAAAACATTAGTGCCTAATGTTAGCTGGGACCCTCAAAGGTAATTTGAAACAAAGGGCAGCCTTTACATACCAACTGCATATTTCCACACATAAACAAGTGTACCTGCAGACATGGGATGTGAGATCTGCTTTGTTTCGTTGAAGTTTTTCTCCCAAGGCCTCCACTGAAAATGTTTTTTTACTAAACCCAGTCAGACAAGTCCAGTAAACGAAAGCAAAAAAAAAAAATTGTATATTGCAAAAGCAGAATGGAGCTGCAGTCAAGAAAGCAATATCTGTAATGCTGGAATGCATTTGGAAGAGGGTATATCACCTGAAGTAATACTGGGTTAAGCATTGTCTGTCAGACTTTGGATACCATGTCAGTAGCAAACAACTAAGGCATACGTGTCAACCTCCTTTAAAAAACATAGTAGAGGGTCAGAATGAGGAGCACTTTCTTATTTTTCACAATAAAAGGTTTTTATATACTAGACCCTACATAACTAGTAGCAGTGAATACACTTAGTTTATGTACTTAATAAAATATGTACAAATAGGTTTGACTTTATGAAGAACATCATAAAACTTGGAGGAGCAAGGCTAAATCTGACGGTCAAAATCATAGCGCTATGCCTATATCGTAGCAGTTGAGAGGTAGGAACATAGGAGGGGGGTTATACCACTCTAAAACTGCAATGGCTGAGGTCCTAGGTGCTACCTCAACAGTTGCTCTTATGTACTGATAGATAAATAACTGCACCCTTTCCAGGCATGACTTTGAGTGGTATGTACAAGGAGTAGGGGAGCATTTGATCAGAACACAGGGGATGTAACGCGACTCACCCAGAATTCATTCACTTGTGCAACAGTTGAAGAAAGAATGTGTGTGTGTGTGTGTGTGTGTGTGTGTGTGTGTGTGTGTGTGTGTGTGTGTGTGTGTGTGTGTGTGTGTAGCTCTGCATTAATTATACCATAAGATATATTTTACTATACTGAATTTGGGTCTACTTCACGTTGTCGTAAGTTGACAATATCGAGTCTGATATTGTCAGCACGACAATATCGAAAGTGAAGAACATCATGCAAGTAAACGGAAATCTCCATTTACCTCAATGTAGTGTGGTCTCGGAGTTGGTATATTAAAGTAGGGGGGTGTGAGGGGTGCACGGGGGCTTGCCCTCCTGCCTACGCCATTTTTTTTTGTTTGTTTTTTTACGTTATTCAATGTTTTACTTAATCGATCAATAAAATTCGACCTTTATTGATTCGATTAAGTAAACTTTCGATAACATGATATAGATGCCTGAATTCAACTTATTTCTGTATTTATTAATCTTTTCCATTGCAAACATTTGCAATATTTATGCCTGCTAAAGTGATGTGTAAGTAAAACTGTAAATACTAAAGACACTGAGTTGTTGTTTGTTGTAACTAATGTTAAATAAGTAATAATTGGTCTGCCATTGCTGTTTGTATTTCATTTTTACTTGAAATAATGTCAAATGTAACACATTACGCATTTTACTACATTTTGACCTGGATTATGACATGAGAAGGGTCCTTGAAACAGATCAACTATCTAGTAAATCAAATAAAAAAATAAACATACATACAAATAAATAAATAAATAAATAAATAAATAAAAATAAACAAACTCTAGCCCGTATGTCTGAGAACTAGTTACACACTACCTCCTCATTTAACAAAGATTTCTCTGTCACGGAGTCGATTGAAATCTTGATTCATTTGCTAAGAATATGTCAGTTTCCCAGAAGCAGTTGTCGCTGCTATTGTTCTTGTACTGTGAGGTTTGCTCTTTGGGTGATAGTTCTATTAGTGTCTGAGTACACTTTCCACATATAAAGAGAAGCACAAATGAAATGAATGTGGGGAAAATCCAGTATTATTGCTTTACTGTCATTTACATATATTTGAGGTCATTCATGATCTGATCTTGAAGATGTCTCAGTCATTGGCAGCTAAATAAAGATACTCAGATGTGGTATTCTAGGAGAACCTGATCAGAAAACAGGTTATTTACTTATTAAGTAGTAGAACGAGTGAGCTCATTTCATCCACAGTATATGCCAAAATGTCAGATGATTACAGATAATTACAGTAGCATATGCAATCATAACTGATCCTATCTATTCTCATCCTACCTAATCTAATCAAATTGCTCAAAATCATGTACAACTCTCCTATTATACTTTTATGTAACCAATAATGCTAACACTGATGCTAGAAAGGGAGATGTGGAGAATATGACTGATGCCAAAGAAGGGTCTATATCATGTCAGCGAAACGGCATTACAGTGAATGCCATTTCACCGACACATATAGACCAAAATTGGAAAAGAGCAAAAGCTCAGGTCAGAGATTTCTTTCCCAGGAAAGAAATTGCTTGGCCTGAGCAGTGACATTGCCCTTTACCCGACTGTGATCTCGGAGTTGGTATATTTAGTTAGGGGGAGTGTGGGAGGCAATGTTTTAAGTGGTATGTTGTGTTTTGTTGGTTCACCAATTTTTTTCCATGGAAAAAAATCGGTGAACTGGGGTTTCGCTCTTTTAAGATTTTGGTCTATATGTGTCAGCAAAATGGCATTTGCTGTAATGCCGTTTCACTGACATAATATAGACCTGCCAAAGAACACAACTGGCAATTCAACCTGAATATAGGCAAATACCCAGGAATTAATGAAATGGTTAATTTTAAAATGTATGCTTATAAAATGGCATTAGTTTGATTGGTATTAATAAAGTATTTCCTATCCTATTTCTTATCCTTTACATGGTTATTTTTATTTTATTAAATTTAGGATGCTGTTGACTTGTCTTTGGATGTGGGAGGAAGCAAAATATCCTGTCACAAACACTACACAGACTCACAGAAGGCATGCATATTCTATACAGAAAGCTTCCTAGCCAGTAACTGAACCTTAGAACCAAGACCTGTGAGGCAGTAACGCTAAGCATTTCACTCATGTATATACTTTCTCTATAGCTTCATTACGCAGGTGCGTGTTTGTATATTTGTTAGTATATGTATGTGTACTGTGTATAACTGCTTTCTGGGAATCATCTTTTGAATTACAATCTTCTCATTTGATCTCACAGAGCTATATCTTCCAAATGGGAAGAAGGAGTGCTACCTTAACTTCGACGACACAGTGTTTTGTGACAGTGTTCTTGCTACAAATATCACAAAGGAGGAGTGCTGCTGTTCACTAGGAGCTGGTTGGGGTGACCATTGTGAAATCTACCCTTGTCCTGTCATTAACTCAGGTAAGGCAACACTCACTTGTATCAAGAGTTAAACCCTGTGACAAGTAACATATTGCTGATTTTTTCTAATGTGTTTACATCTCATTATCACATCTAGACTCCCCAGAGACCATCTGTTCTGTTATCTGACTCATTTATATCTCGTCTAGACTCCCCACTGACCATCTGTTCTGTTATCTGACTCACTTCATATACTCACTGTCCCTGACAAGATATATCATCAGACAAATCCTCCCTCCCTTTCCATTTAAGAGTTTTATATTACAAACTGAACCCTTGAGCACTCATCAGGTTGGACAGATTCGGTAAGCGATGGGGTGCAGCCAGAAACCACCTTCATATAGGACAAGGAAAAGATTTTTTTTCTTAGGCAGCCTGTCAGTATCTAAATGAATTATGTACCAGCAGATATATGCACATAGATAATGCATGCAGCTCAGTGTGGTATGCCTGGCCCAGTCCTGTGCCCATCTGATTGATGGGTAGGTGTTGATTGCACACATACATACATACACACACACACACACACACACACACACACACACACACACACACACACACACACACACACACGCACACACTCTGATGGTCTCTGTCACTGTACTGTGCACTCGTGTGTTACACTAATGGCAGGTGAAAAGACCAGCAGTCTTCTACCTGGTCAGTGTGTCCCCCATCAGCTATGAACCACAGCTGCCTGCACTGGAAGCGATGGTCCTACATTTATACAATGTTACCACCACATGAGTGTTGATTTCCATTAGAATTTGGACCACCACATCTTTATTAATTTCCTAGGATTAAAAAATTTCTGGTCCCTAATACCAAATACTGACCTTTTCTTCATTGAAAAGTGGAGATGGTATTATATCTCTGCTGTTCCCAGTGTCTTTAAACACAGAGTTTGTGTCAGATAAGGATGATTCTGCCATATACTCTGACTAGCTTTTGCTTCCTACAGCTTTGTCACGTGCCCTATATTTTATCTGCCTATTTCAGCTCCCCTGCCAAACACATTTTCCTTTAATGTTATTATATCCATCCCAAGCATTATGAAAGTTCACTGTTGTAACCTTCATTCCCCCATTTCAAACACCACTTGCTGGCTCCCCTACCTTTTGCTTCTCACTTTGCCTCCATGGACATCTATATGCTACATGGCCCCTCTGGTTACATTTAAAACATTTAACCCTTGATCCTGGCCATGTACCTGAACTAGTGGCTTCCCCTGTTACTGGCAGACTCTGTTGGGGTAGTTTAGACTACCCACCATGGGTTCCCTTATTCCCATGTGCAGCACTGGGTATCCCTTTCCTGCGCAGTGATGGCCTGCTTGCTAAGTATAGGTTTCCTTTTTTCTTCAACTCATCTGTAGTGTTGTATTTCCTAACTGCCAACCAGATTCTCATGTCCTTAGGCAAAGTGCTAAGGGCTTGTTCCCTCACCAAAAGGTCTGCCAGCCCTTCAAAAGTGGTGACCTGACACCCACTCACCCACCTATGAAAATAAGTGCTTAACTCAACAATATGGTCACACACATTTTCATCTGCCTTGTGTCTATGCTCACGAAACTTTTTTCTATAAGCTTCAGATGTTCGTAGGTTCATAGGTTCATGGGTAGGTACTAGGCTATTGGCCCTAGGGCCATATAAGCCTAGCCAAAAGTTACCCTGGCTTTTGCCACCAAAGAAAATTATTTTCCTGTGCCACTGTCAAGCAGAGCCACAAAAGTGATCCCCGGGGTGAATTTCCTATCTCCCACCCAATCATCAAGGTTTTTCTTGAAGAGTGTTAATGAGGAGCTTTGTTTGATACAGATAGGTAGTTTGTTCCAGAGTATGGGAAGTCTCTTGGACAGGAATCTATCCCTCCAGCATGTTCTGTTTATTGTGGTGACAAGGTTTAGGTCCCTAGAGCATGTAGCTCGGAAGGATTGGGATTTCTTTAAGTGGAGCATGTCCAAAACTCTGGGTTTGACATAGCTTTGTGTGTTAGGCAGAGATGGACTCTGAGTAGGCGATATGCGATGGAGTAAAGCTGCAGTTTTTTGAGGTGGTCTGCGTAGGGCATCTGTTTGAGGCTGGTAATCCTCTTTGTGAGGTATTTCTGTGGCCTTTCCAGTTGTTGTAGATGACTTGTGAGGTACATACCAAAAGGGGCATTGTACTCTATAATGGGTCTAATGAGTGATGAATAGAGGGGAACAATGACCTCTTTTTTCCTGGATGAGAAACCTTTTGTGATGAGGTGTGCCACGTAGAAGGATTTCCTGACTACTGTGGCAATGTGATTATCAAAGGAGAGACTACTGTCCACCTATGTCCCAAGGTCTCATCACACTTTCAGTGTTAAGTAGACTACCGCCTATGTGGTAGTTCATGGGTACAGAGTTTTTACCAAAAGGGATGACAATGCCTTTTTGGCATTGAGCTTGAGGCCATGGCTTTGATATCAGGCATCTGTCTCAGCGAGGCCCTTTTGTAGGATGTCCATATCTTTGGAGTTTTGATTATGGCTCCTAGTTTGCAGTCATCTGCGAACTCCGTTAGCCAAAGACCTTCCATGTTAGCCTGTACTTCAGAGAAGTATATACCAAACAGGAGAAGACCCAAGACTGAACCCTGTAGTACTCCACTTGTCACTGGTCTGAAGTTGGATTTGGAGTCTGCTACTTTCACAATGTGGGTTCTGTCAGTGAGCCAGTTGGCAACCCATCTTATGACATAGGGATTTATACCTAGTTTAGTGAGTTTATCTATAATTCCAGAGTGGGGGATGGTGTTGAAAGCCTTGGCGAGATCTAGATAGGCTGTGTGAACCACCTTACTCTCATCTACGGCTTTGGTGACCGCTTCAAAGAAGTCTATCAGGCTTAGGAGACATGATCTGCCTTTTATAAATCTGAACTGGGTGGGATCCAGAGTTTGGAGATTACCAATGTCATTGTTTATAAGTTCCATGATGATACATTCCATAGCCTTGCAGACCAAGCTCGTCAGGCTAATGGTGGTAGTTTCCAGGGTCCGTGGTGGCTCCCCCTTTGTGGAGTGGGATAACTGTTGCTGTGCGCCATTCAGTGGGCACATAACCTGAGGGGAGGCTATGATTGAACATGGTACTTAGGTGGGGTGCCAGTTTGTTCTGTAGTTCATGTAGAATGCAGCCTTGGATGTTGTCAGGTCCCATGGATGCTGTGTTCTTGGCTTTGGAGAGTGTGGTTTTTACCTGTGCAGTCCTGATTACATGAACTTTCCATTCTTCCAGTATAGAGATGGGCCCTTTAGGGGATGAGAGGGGGGTAAAGTTAGCACTGAACTTGAATTTGCCAGGATTTTGGCAATATCAGTTGATTCTGTATATTTAGTGCCATTGTGCTGTAACTCAGAGCAGATCTGAGTGTTGCCATTGAGATTCTTGACATAGCTATAGAATGCTTTGTGGTTGTCTTTAGAGTCAGTGGTGATTTTGTTTTCGTAACTAGCTTTGGAGGATTTTATGAGGGATCTCAGCTTCTTACTGAGGCTGACCAGGGAGTTCTCTTTTTTGCAACAGTTTCTTTCTTCTGTTGTAGAATTTGTTTATGGCAGGGGACCACCAGATTGGCTTCCTTTTTTTGGAGGATAGCATCTTGGTTCTGTTAGGGATTGCATGATCCATGCACTCGTGTAAGTGCTTATAAAGTGCATTTGTGTAGGATTCAGCAGTCATACCTCTACTGTCTGACAGCATGGGTGTCGTGAAGTTTGCCATTTCTGTCTTATGAAGTGTGAAGTTGGCTTTGGAGAAAATTTTTAAGGTGGTTTCCCTAATGGGGGGGGGGGGGGGTGGATGTCTAGGGTGATTAGCTTGTGGTTGGATCTGACCAACGAGAAATTGACCTCTGGTTTGGAGCACTGGTTGCCCATGTTGGTAATAACCAGGTCTAGGATATTGCTGTCCCTGGTGGAGGTGTGGATAAGTTGATCCAAGGCATTGGAATTTATGAATTCCAGAAAATGTTGAGCACAAGAGTTGGCACATGAGTAGTTTTCCCAGTTAATGGCGGGGTAGTTGAAATCGCCCATTATTAGGGTGTTAGGTTGTACTCTAATATTTTCCAGTGTATCAAGAAATGAGGAGTGGGAATCCTGGGGCATGGTGGGAGATCTGTAGCAAGCTACAATTTGGATTGCGGTCTTGACCAGAGTTAGTTGCACTTGGATAATCTCAGATGCATTATGCTGAGCAACTAGCCTGGAGGTGTGGATATCCTTAATGAATATGGACACACCTCCGCCTTTAGTGTTTCAGTCCAGGTTAGGTGGCCGAAAGGTGTGGTATGAATTATAGCGTGGTAATGCAGTGGTACTCTCTGTAACCTTGAACCAGGTCTCTGTCACTGCACAGATGTCGATGTTCTCCATTTTAAGGAGTGCCTTGAGTGAGTGCATTTTGAGGTTTAGGTTTCTAGCATTGAGTAACAATACCCTCAGATTTTACTTGCTTGTACCTGTTACGGTGGTGAATTTGTCATTTGAATCTTGCCTAAAAAAGGCACTATAGGGGCACTATAGGGGTGGCTAGAGCCTTAGCCAGTATCCAGAACTTAAAGCATTAAGGACAGAACCCACAGGGTTAGAGTTGCTGGCGCTGTGTCAGACTCCAAGCCGGTCACAAGTGGTGTCCCACAGGGCTCGGTCCTTGGCTATTGTTTGGCATCTACTTCTCAGAAGTACAGGCCAACATGGGAGGACTTTGGCTGACAAAGTTTGCAGACGACTGCAAACTGGGCGCCATAGTGGAAAGTGCATCGGACACGGATATCCTTCAGAAGGGACTCACGGAAACAGATAGCTGGTGCCAGAGCCATGGCCTGAAGTTAAACGCCAAAAAATGTATAGTCATACCCTTCGGGAAAAACAAGGTAACCCCAAGCTACCATATAGGTGGCAATCCACTAAGCACAGAAGAGGTTATCAGGGACCTGGGGACCCAGGTTGACAGTGGCCTTTCTTTTGACACTCACATTGCTAAAGTGGTTAGAAAGACCTTCTACATTGCCCACCTGATCATGAAGGGATTCACATCCAGATCTAGTGAGGTCATTGTTCCCTGTACTCTTCACTTATCAGACCAATGATCGAGTACAATGCCCCATTCGGGATGTATCTCACCCGACATCTGCAGCAATTGGAGAGACCCCAAAAGTTCCTCACCAAAAGGATAATGGCACTCCAAAATCTGTCATATGCTGCCAGATTGAAGAAACTCCAGCTCTATTCAGTCGCATACCGTCTGCTCAGAGGTGACTTGTGCCTGACATACAAGGCCATGTCCAACCCGGAATTAATGGACATGCTCCACCTCAAAAAATCCAAATCCACCAAAACCACTAGAGCAAGCGACTTAAACCTTAGCACGGATATAAATAGGACGTGCTGGAGGGATAGATTTATCACTCAGAGACTCCCTATGCTGTGGAATAAAATCCCGGTCCATGTGAGGCAGAGCACCTCGCTGACTCTGTTCAAGAGAAATCTAGACCTGTGGATGGGAGATCGTAGGTTTACCCCGGGAATCATCTCTGTGTCACTGCTGGACAGAGGCACAACAAACTAATGGGCACAGTATTTTTTCATATAAGGGGTGGCGTAAGCCACAATAATTTGGGCTAGGCTTATAAATGCCTTAGGGCAGATAGCCTAGTATAAACCTATGAACCTATGAACCTAAACAATTTTTAACTGTATTATAATTTAAGCAACCAGTATAAGACAATTTAGAAACAGCAGTGACAGCTTTACCATGGTGAAAGGGTGTCAGGAACTGTACCCAGAGTCCTTGGTCAACATTATACTGTTTACATACCCTTTCAAACATATGAATCAAACTATCAAAAGTATCACCCTCTGCAAATTCTGGAAGAAGTTTATTGACCTTTAATGCTCCTGGGGTTCGGTCACTCCCTTCCCCATTACCTCCATGACCCTGGCGAAGAATCAGCATTTCCTTTTCATGTTGCCTCTGCCTTTCATTTTCTTCGGCTTCCAGATGTCTGTCTCTCTCTGCTGATTCTAATTCCATCTGTTTCTCCTTTTCTTCAGCCTCCAAACACTGCAGCATCTCTGTTGATTCTAGTTCCAAATGTTTGGCCTCCAGTTCAAGTCTCTTTAAGTCTAGATGGATTTTTTTTAAGTCCTCTGAGGAAAAGTTGAACTGTCCATTTTCTGAAAGTTGTACATCCCCAATGACAGTCTGGTTGTCTTCCTGGTCTGTGATGCAGCTGTGATTAAGTCTGCAATCATTTCTGCTTTAGTCAGGTTGGAATGCATCATCCTCTGGCTAGGCACATCTCAACCAACTGACTCCTTGTCAGCTTGCCATAATCTTCTGCTAAAAAATAATAAAACTGTTGCAATATGAAACACTGAATGTCTACTGTGTGGCTGCTTGAGAGTACAAACACCTTCTTTAGTGACCACTGTTTACAGGCTACAGGAGTTCAATAGCCACACCAGTGAATTCCAATATGTGATGTGGTGATTCCACCACTGCAAACCAATAAATATGTGATGACCCACCACTGGACTATTAATCAAGGACCCTCAGTCCTAACCACTGGCACCTGTAGAGGACGTTCACTGGGAGGATAACAGGTATATATATACACACACACAAACACACACACACACACACACACACACACACACACACACACACACACACACACACACACACACACACACACACAGTATTTCAAGATGCAGCTCTCTGCATCAAGTGCAATTTCCCTTAAGAGCCTATAGAGACCGCAGTCATTGCAGGGCTGGTTTCCCTATCTTTCTCCAGATCCCCAATAAGACTCCTCACTGGCACAGATATAGAGTTGAGTCCTTAGCCAGAGTTCCAAGCCAAGTCATCCAACACTCTCTCTGTCCAACCAGTGCTTAGTGTCCCTGCCTAAGTACATGCTCTTGGAGATTTGCTTTACACACACACACACACACACACACACACACACACACACACACACACACACACACACACACACACACACACACACACACACACTCACATACACACACACACACACACACACACACACACACACACACACACACACACACACACATGGGAAAGGCTGGCACAGGTTTACTAGCTATCCTCCTTCTGCCCAAACTATAGGGTAGTTACCCCTGCCACAGGAACCCTTGTCAGCTACTTTAAGACCCTTAACAAAGCGTTTCCAATTTTACTGTGTAATATTAATACTAATGCAAATGGTAGTTTGACCAAGAGCAAGGCTATTAGGAGTGGCCCACACAGTGTCACCAAATAAATATGCAAGTACTCTCAAAACTTAAACATCTCTACAAAGATCAGCCGCAGTGAAAGGTTTAAAAATATTTAATAATAAATAATAAAAGAACAAGACAACAATAAATATATATTCACAGTGACATCAGAGTTGAAAACCACAGGAAATATTTAAAATAACATTGCTGGATAGGCTCAGAAAAGTAAAGAAAACACTATCTAAACCATGCTTCACTATATTCCTGACTGTATCTAAGAGAGTTACTATACCCTAATAACTTGCATAATAGAGCAAGGCAGATGATGTAGTGAATGGTTCTTCTTGTTGTCAGGTCCAAGACAAAATACAGAATGCTCTGTCTCACTAAGAGACTTCCCAAAATAATATCTAAAATATTACTTCTGAGATAGCTTGCAGAATGACATCACTTCTGGTCATCTGACTTCTAGTCCCCATGCAAAACCCCCATAACAAGAAGCTGGCAGGACTTAGCACCTACTTGTATAAATACACACACAAGGGCTTTTGCTCTGATATTTGGCAGGTGCTGGAAGTCATAAAACAATTATGTACTTTCACACTTCCAGAGTAGTAATTAGCTCACCCCAAAGACAATACAGAAAGCTTCCTAGTACAGACTTTGTGTCTCTGCCTGCCTTGAAACTTGTGATGTAGCATCTTTATGGCCTAGCCTATAATGTTATTTAATTTCAGATATTTTCCTTAAGTTTGCTGGACTGAGGTTAACCTCCTGTCTGCCAGTTTCCTCTGGTAAAACATATACATTCAAACAGTTACAATAGTCCATGTACATTTTTATTCTCTATCCAGTAGGACACACTGTGGATACATTCAAACACAAGCACTTTACAAATACCTTTTCAACACAAACTGTGCAAATTTATTTATTTATTTATTTATTTATTTATTTATTACAGTTGGTTTACCAGGATAGTCCATTGGGCCTTAAAGAACCCATTTTCAATGGAGTCCCAGGGAGAAAAGCTCCAAAAAATAAATGTACATTAACATTTGACAGTAACAATCTAGGTACAGAAAGTTATTAATACAATGTAGGCAGAATAAAAGTAAAAAACATGCTAGCAAAAGAACAAATGCAAAACATAAATACAGATTAGAGAACAAACATAGTAGCTAAATAAAGTAGGTTATGATATTAAAGGACATTAAGTAGAGTTGGTTATGTGGGGTGGGTGCAAGAGCATTCCCACTGTGATGCTAGGTGTAAGAAAAGAGACTTCCTGAAGGTAGAGTGGTTAGAGGTAGTGTGGATGTTTGGTGGTAGGGAGTTCCAGAGGCGAGCGAGGCTGAAGGAAAGAAGGTTTTTACCTGGGGATGAGTATGTTTATGCACTTCTAGTAGATTTTGATTATTAGACCTTAGAACTCTGTTAGGTAGGTGCATTTTAAAGGCAGAGGAAAGGGAGGGACAGTTGAAGGGGTTTAGAATAAGCTTATGGGCTAGAGTTAGTTGAGTGTAAGTTAGTTGATTGGGAAGTTCTAGCCATTTTAGTTTATGGAGGGAGAGACAGTGGTGAGTGGAAGACTTATGGCTGGTGGCGAATTTTGCAATTTTGTTATAGCAGGAGGTAAGCTGTTTTTTTAACAAGGACTGAAGATTAGTTAGTAGTGGGGCACCATAGAGAAGGGAGGGGATAAGGAAGGAAGTAGAGAGAGTGATTTTAGTGGTGGATGTGAGGTAGGCATTCTGTCTATACAGCATGCCAAGTTTTTGATGTGTTTTTTTGATGTTTTTTTGTAGGTGGGAGTTAAATTTAAGTTGGTTGTCGATGTGGACCCCAAGTAGTTTGGTCTCTGACACTATATCGAGAGTTGAGTTGTTTTGACTAGTAATTAAGAATGAGTTCATGTTGGGAGGAGTGACTTTGGAGGGAGTAAATAACATTAGTTTGGTCTTGGTAGCATTGAGAGCTAGATGATTGCTTAGCATCCATTGCTCTGTGGAAGAGAAGGCATCTTGAGTAAGTTTTTGTAGTGTAGTAATAGAAGAGGCAGAGCAGATGATAGTAGAATCATCTGCATATTGGATGATGCTAGAGAAAGGGATTGATTTGTGGAATTTGTTAATAAAGATATTGAAGAGCAGAGGACCCAGTATGGAGCCTTGTGGAACTCCGGTAGGGGTACTAAGGAAAGAGGAAGTGGCTTTTTTCCATTTTACAGCTTGATTTCTGTTAGATAGATAGCTAGAGAACCAGTTCAAAGAGGAGGAGGATAGGTAGAGTTTGGAGAGTTTAGTTAAGAGCAGGCTGTGTGAGATAGTATCGAAGGCTTTGGAAAGATCAAGGAGTAAGGTGGAAACAATTTGTCCAGAGTCGTGGGCTTTATTTACGATTTCAAGGAAGGAGAGAAGGGCAGTCATGGTGCTATGATTAGGTCTGAAACCATGCTGTGTGGGAGTTATAAGATTGCTGTCTAGGAGGTGAGGAAGGAGTTGAAGTTGCACACATTTTTCAAGGATTTTTGAAATGGGGGACAGGATGGCTATGGGATGGAAATTAGTAATGTTATTATTGTTACCACCTTTGTGTAATGGTATAATAATCAGATTAGTTTGATATACATACACTTGATCAAATCAGTTTGATATACACAACATACAGTTCTAATACATTTGTAACACAACCATATTGTAATAAATCAGTTTGACATTCACAAATTACATAGGTTCATAGGTTCATAGATTAGTACTAGGCTAACTGCACTTGTGGGCCATTTTAAGCCTAGCCAAGTATCCCAAGTGAGAATCAAACCCTGCACCTTGTGTCTGTAAGGCAAATACCTTAACCATTATGCCAACCTTCCACCCCATATAATTATTTACAAAGCTCCAGCTAGCGGTGCTGGCAGTACCTCCTTTCATCACAAAGGATATCATCCACATTGTGTGCATGTTTATGCAATGTGTTAGTTTCTATTCTTTTATATCTGATATGCGGCTACAGATCTGATTTTTAAATTGTTGCTTATTTTTTTTCCACATAAAAAGCAGGACACATAGTGCACTTGGCCATATATATGAAATCTTTAGTGTTACAATTTTCATATGCTTGTAAATAAAAGGTATTCCTTTTAATAGGATGAATAAATCTCCCTCTGGTATATATGTATTTACAAAATATGCAGTTGTTACACTTATAAGTTCCTTTTTTATTTGTATTTTGAACCTTAATCTTTATTTGTTCTTTGTAACATAATTTATTTTTTAACGTTGCATATCTCTTATAACTAAAGGCTGGATTACTTGCACTAGTGTCCTTTAATTCAGGAATCTTTGATAATATAGGCCAGTATTTCCTAAATAATCTTTTAATATTGTCTGTATTCAGGTCATAAGTTAAGATATATCTACAACTTGCATATGTCTTAAGCATTTTATTTCTCTTTTTAGAAGTATAATGGTAGATTTTTTAGTCCCAGTCACTCAATATTTCATTTTTAATATGCTGTATATTCTTATTATGGTATCCCCTGTTAATAAAGTCTTCAGCCATTTCTGCCAATTGTTCTATTAAGCTATCCTTCTGTGGGTTTAACCTAACAGCTCATGCCATTTGATTTCTAATAATATTGTCAAACATAAGGTTCAGATGCATACTGTCACGGACTTCTCCTCCTATTTTTAAAGAGTTGGATGGCTCCTTCATTTCACATATACTTCCATGGTACAAGCAAAAACATCTAACAGTGGACAAGGAATGTAATCAGATGGCTGTCTACATGTCCACACTATGGAATAAACTACCTTTTAACATTTATAAACCTACATCTAAATGAAGTATCAGAATGACCATACATTCTCAGCTATTTGGGGTTGCATTACTTAGCTATATAGCCCCCAGTCTTCCTCATTATTCCCAGTCCTCAAGTCTTCACATCCGTGTTTCAGCTGAAGTCCTTCCCATCTCTGTTATATCTGTTATTCATGGCCCTGGCCTTCATCCGTCTTTCAGCTGAAATCCTTCACATTTCTCTTTTACCTGTTATTCACTGCTCTGGCCTTTCTTCTGGAAACTCTCACTATCTTGGCTCTTGCCAACATCAGAATTACTGGATTCTTGGTTTTAACTTCCCCCACCCTCTTGGCCTTCTCTCCTAATTTTCTGTCATACTACATACCTCTTTATCCCATACTCATTTCCTTGCATGTGCTGTGCATTTTTGCCTCAAACTCTACTGATAATTATTTTACCTAAGCTTCTTCTCTCTTGCTCTTGCTGCTTTATTACATGCTTCTTTTGTTAATTTAATGTGTATTCTACACCCAAAGTCCACTGTCACTGGTCCTGATATGGATATTTGCATTTTGCTTATTTTTATTGAGAACACCAATTTTATTCTTGACTCATTTTGCATTGTTTGTATGAACCATATCATGAACTTATGTCTATATTCAGTGTCTGAACTTATGTCTATATTTAGTGTACAATATGGATACAACTCTGCTGTTCTTTTTGTGTGGATTATATTGCCGCGTCACGGCAAGAGGTTCTCCGGTTCAATCCTCGTCTGGGGTGCCTTCTGTGCGGAGTCTGCATGTCCTCCCTGTGGTCGCATGGGTTTCCTCCGGGTGCTCCAGTTTCCTCCCACATCCCAAAGACATGCTGTAGGTGGATTGGACACTTTAAATTTGCCCTAGGTGTGAGGGTGTGTGTGTGTGTGTGTGTGTGTGTGTGTGTGTGTGTGTGTGTGTGTGTGTGTGTGTGTGTGCCTCCTGTGGAAGGTTGGGTGCCAGGCTGGCAACTCGACACCGTAAAGCTCCACTGCCAATCATGAGTGGACTGGGGATCCGCTGTGGCAACCCCTCAGCGGGAAAAGCCAAAAGAAGAAGAAGATATATTATTAAAAGTAAACTAAAGAAATACAGTAGATATGAAATTATTTGACTGTTGTTTAATTGTGGTTGACACCAGTACAAGTTTTTATCATGGACATAGTACCATGTATATTCCTGTGTCTGTCAGACTGGCTGTTTGAAGGCTGACTGTTACTCAGATATCCTTTAATGGTGGAGAGGCAGGAAGTAGACACAAACTAACTAACTAAAACTGGACTTTATTAAATTGTGTGTGTCACAGTGTGGAATATGTGTACAAGCAAACAATGAGAACCTTTCTTGCCATGGCTCCTGCCTTATCCAGAAACACATTTGATACTCATGGGCAGATACATGACAGGAATATGACAGTAATACTTTTAACAATTATGAATTCATTATATTATAATAATTATGTATGTAGTGACTTGTTTCACTATAAGTCTAAAATTAAAAGGAACAGATATATGTTTGTGACAGAAACATGTGAGGGACTCGGTCCAAAGATTTTTTGCCACGGTTGCAAACTATGGTGCCATGTTAATGGCTTCTAACAAATCTTTCTTCTTCTCTTCCATTTCAGCTGAGTTCTTAATGTTATGTCCAGATGGGAAAGGATTCATTATGGAAGAAAAATTATTTGATCCTGGACTACCAATGCAGAGAGGTAAACAGCAGACTTGGGTCAGACTGGCAGTGTACAAGACATACAAATATTCAAAAGTGACCCTTTTTGTATTACAACAAAAAAAGTCCATGTATTCAACTTCTGATAACAAAAATATGACAGTACCCAGTAAAGGTGGCTGGTCTGTTAAAAATATGTTTGGATGGGGTGTAAAACTGTTTAATAAATAGTATTCATCAATGTGTATCTTATCAGATTTTCCCAGTCAACTATACTATCAACTCATAAATGTGATTGCTAGTGGTCTGCCCATGTGAAATGTATAACTGACAGTACGTATGATCCTATATCTCACAGAAATAAGACACAGATTTCATTCTGGGCACAGGCTACTATGCCTTTGCACTCCAAATACAGCTGTTGTCAATTCAGAGATCACTGCAGGTCAGGAAAATGAAAATAGCAACCAGCAACCTCATGTCAGTTCTCTGAAAAGCTGTTATCTGAAACTGAAGTTGATCTGAAACAATCTGTTTTTAAAATGTGTGCTTTTTTTGCTTTTTAGCAAGTCTTCTAATCCAGTGCAGAAGGCTTTTTGCCTATTAACTCCAAGATCAATGTACTTCAAGAAAAGGAATATACCCCAATGTCAACAATCTCACTTGATAAATAATACACTTTGGTCAAATGTTATTGGAGCACTTGGCCTTCACTCAGCTTGCAGGATGCCACAACCCACAGCAGCAAAAAAACTCTCCTTGTCTAGGTGAATACACTGAGAGTGCATTTTCAGTTAACAATGACCCATTGAGTATTGTATTATATTAGCAGTGCTAGTGCAGCAATGGAAAGCTGCTTGCAATGCTAGATACTTGATTTGTGTTTAAAAAGCACACAAACAATTACGATTGTGAGGAGATGCACAACGGTGCTGTAAAGTGCTTGATAGTAAAGCCAAATAAAGGGTGACTCTGAGAAGTCAGACCATATACTGTGGCAGTTTGAGTACACACCACTCACTGCTGTATGCACCTCCTCCCTCTTCTGTAATCATAATATTTTATAGTACATAATTATCATCAGGTAGCTTGAATAGAAAATAAAATAAATAGTAGCACATAGTAATGTCATTAAAGATATACAGCTACATTCATGTTTAAGAAAGATTAATTTAAGTACCATCTTAAATCCATTAAGTACGGAAGAAGTAATTAGGGATCTGGGGACCCAAGTAGATAGTAATCTTTCCTTTGACAATCACATTGCCAAAGTGGTTAGAAGAACCTTCTATATAGCCCACCTTATCATGAAAGGGTTCGCATCTAGATCAAGAGAGGTCATTGTGCCCCTCTACTCATCACTCATCAGGCCCATAATTGAATACAATGCCCCATTTGGGATGTACCTTACCCGACACCTGCAACAACTAGAAAGACCCCAAAAGTATCTCACCAAGAGGATTAAGGGACTCAAGCAGATGCCCTATGCAGTTAGACTAAAGAAACTCCAGCTCTACTCAGTTGCTTACCGCCTACTCGGAGGCGATCTGTGCCTGACGTATAAAGCCATATCCAACCCAGAATTAATGGACATGCTCCACCTCAGGAAATCCAGATCCCTTAGAGCTACACGCTCCAGTGACTTAAACCTCAGCACAGAAATAAATAGGACATGCTGTAGAGACAGATTCATATCCCAGAGGCTCCCCTCACTCTGGAACAAAATCCCAATCCATGTTAGGCAGAGCCCCTCAATGACCCTCTTCAAGAAGAATCTTGACAATTGGATGGGAGACCGTAGATTTACCCCTGGGATCTCCTCTGTGTCACTGCTAGACAGGGGCACTTTAAACTAACCTTAAATGGGCTATCTTCTGTGACCTACTATACTGGGGCACAGTCATTTAATCTAAAAGAGTGGCAAAAGCCAAACACACTCTGGCTATGCTTGTAAATGCCCTAGGGCAGATAGCCTAGTATCTACCTATGAACCTATAAAGCTAACTATACCCTCCTAAGGGAAGGTATAATTGACTTCCAAGCTTCAGTTTCCACAGATGGCATTAATGGCTATACTAAGGTATACAGTGCTGCCCTGTATAAACATCTGCACAAATGTAGAGACACAGCCATGCCGGGTAGGAATAAAGCAAGATCCTCAAGAAAAAAAAAACATCCTGGTAGACAGCTAGCATTAATAAATTATACAATAAGTGAAAGAAGCTGCTGCCTAAAAATACAAAAGTGAGATCCCAGAACTGGAAGAGGAACCTCCTCAGCTTAAACAAACAAATAAGACAACTCATGAAATCTTCAAAGAGTAGCTATGAGAAAAACTTAGTAACCATTGCCAAGGATAACCATAAGGCTTTCTTCAGCTAAGTCCACAACCTAAAAGGTAGGAATCAGATGTGTGTTGAACTAATTCTGGATGGCATCACTTACACTGACCCTACAGAAATTGCAAACCTGCTAGCTGACAGGTTTGGCAAAAATTTCATCTCCCCTATCTCCCGCAAGCATACCACAAACCATATCTCCATCATCTCCTCTTCTCTGTATCTCCAAAGAGCAAGTCATCACGCCTGTCTCCAAGGGTAAAAACACAGCCTCCATGGGCCCAGATGCCATTCCAGGCTGCATTCTTAAAGTTCTAAAACATGAGCTAGATACTCCATTAGGCACTCTATTCAACCACAGGGTGAGTAGTGGCTTTCTCTCCACTGAGTGGAAAACAGCAACTGTTTTGCCACTCACAAGGGCATCTTGGCAAGAGACCCAGGTAACTATAGACCCATATATTTAACCAGCCTCATCAGTAAGGCAATGGAACGAATCATAATGGACCTCATAAATAAGGATATAAGTGACTTCCAAACCCTGGATCCATCCCAGTTTGGTTTTGTCAAGGGCAGTCATTCTTGCTAAACCTGGTGGACTTCTTTAAGAACGTGACCAGAGCCATAGACAAGGGTAAAGCCATGCACACAGCTTATTTTGACATGGCCAAGGCCTTTGACACTATCCCACACTCGGGCATCATTGACAAACTAACCCGGTTGAATATCAACACTTATGTTGTCAGGTGGGTTGCAAAATGGCTCACAGATCAACAACACTCAGTGAAATTGGGAGACTACCTCTACCAGCAGACCTGTCACTAGTGGGTTCCCACAAGGGTCATTGCTGGGCCCCTTTTGTTTGGCATATACTTCTCAGAAGTCCAGGCCTAAAATAGAAGGGCTGTGGCTAAACAAGTTTGTGTATGACTGCAAATTAGGTGGTATTGAATCCCCTAGCAATGCCAACATACTTCAAAAGAAGCTTACACAGACCAATGATTGATCTCAAAGCCATGGTCTTAAACCAATTGCTAAAAAATGCATCATCGTTAACTTTGGTAAAAATAATGTCCATGCTGATTATAAAATAAACAATAATACCCTACGTACCAAATCAGTAGTGAGAGACTTGGGAGCACAAGTTGACTGTGACTTCAACTTTGACCACCATGTGTCTACTGTCATGAGGAAGACATTCTACATCACTCACCTGATTAGCAAAAGCATCACCTCAAGATCAAAAGAGGTTATAACTCCCCTGTACTCAACACTTATCAGGGCTGTTATTAAAAATAATGCTTCCTTTGGTATGTACAGTACCAGTCACCTGCAGCAACTTGAGATACCTCAGAGATTTCTAACTAAAAAATTCAGGGTCTCCAGCACGTCTTATATGGACAGACTGAAGTTCACTGTCACTGTACTCAGTAGTGTGTAGACTACTTAGAGGCAACTTATGTCTGGTTCACAGGACTATCTGACCCAAATCTAATGGAAATGCTGCACATCAGTAAGTCACATGGGACTGGAGTCACCCATTCCAGGGAGCTCAATGAAGCCTGCGGCATAAACAGGACCTGCTGGAGAGGCAGATGCATCTCTCAGAGGTTGCCACTCCTGTGGAATAGGCTTTCAATCCATATCAAGCAGAGCACCTCCATAACCCTGTTTAAGTGCAGCCTGGATGACTGGATGGGAAACCATGACTTTCTGCTGGGGATTGCCCTGGATTCAATCTTGGACATTGGTAACCCTTGCTAGAAAAACCTAGGGCATAGACAATATCTCTCATCTAGTATTATATTGGGATTTAATGGCTAGGCTTGTAAAGACCCTCAGGTCAATAGCCTAGTAACATCCTATGAACCTATGAACTTACAAATCTGTTCTGGTAGGCTGTGAAGAAAATTTATTTATTTATTTATTTGACATTTGTTGACAGGGTTAGTCCAGCTGGGCCGAGGCCCTTTTCTCAGTGGAGACCCTGGGGAGAAAAGCTCCACATAAACATAAACATTGATCATAACAACAATTTTGCATAAACCTAGTGCATGGCTACAAACATATAGTTACATATAGTTATTTATAGTCACATATGCAGAGATCATACCCACACAGCTACATAAACATAGTAGAAAGCTACAAACATATAGTTACATATAGTTATTTATAGTTAGATATGCATAGATCATACCCACATAGTTACATAAACATAGTACAAAGCTACAAACATATAGTTACATATAGTTATTTTTCATTACATATGCATAGATCATACAAATATATAGTTACAGATAGTTATTTATAATTACATATGCATAGATCATACCCACATAGTTACATAAACATAGTACAAGGCTACAAACATAGAGTTACATATAGTTATTTATAGTTACATATGCAAAAATCATACCCACATAGTTACATAAACCTAGTGCATGGCTACAAACATATAGTTACATATAGTAATTTATAGTTACATATGCATAGATCATACCCACATAGTTACATAAACCTAGTACAAGGCTACAAACATATAGTGACATATAGTTACATATAGTTATTTATAGTTATTTATAGTTACATATGCATAGATCATACCCACATAGCTACATTAACCTAGTAAACAGCTTTAAACATATAGTTACATATAATTATTTATAGTTACATATGCATAGATCATACCCACATAGTTACATAAACCTAGTACATGGCTACAAACATATAGTTACATATAAAAAACTGTTAAAACGTTTTAATAGTATAATAAATACTTGGATTTTGCTTGTTTGTTTGGTGAAGTGGTATATAGTTACATATAGTTATTTATAGTTACATATCCATAGATCATACGCACATAGTTACATAAACCTAGTACATGGCTACAAACATATAGTTAGATATAGTAATTTATAGTTACATATGCATAGATCATACCCACATAGTTACATAAACCTAGTAAGCGGCTACAAACATATAGTTACATATAGTAATTTATAGTTACATATGCATAGATCATACCCACATAGTTACATAAATCTAGTACACACCTTCAAACATATATTTACATATAGTTATTTATAGTTACATATGCATAGATCATACCCACACAGTTACATAAACCTAGTACAAGGCTACAAACATATAGTTTCAAATAGTTATTTATAGTTACATATGCATAGATCATACCCACATAGTTACATAAACATAGTACAAGGCTACAGACATATAGTTACATATAGTTATTTATAGTTACATATTCAGAGATCATACCTACATAGTTACATAAAACTAGTACACGGCTACAAACATATTGTTACATATAGTTATTTATAGTTACATATGCAGAGATCATACCCACAAAGTTACATAAACCTAGTACAAGGCTACAAACATATAGTTACAAATAGTAATTTATAGTTACATATGCATAGATCATGCCCACATAGTTACATAAACATAGTACAAGGCTACAAACATATAGTTACATATAGTTATTTATAGTTACATATGCAGTGATCATACCCACAAAGTTACATAAACCTAGTACAAGGCTACAAACATATAGTTACATATAGTAATTTATAGTTACATATGCATAGATCATGCCCACATAGTTACATAAACATAGTACAAGGCTACAAACATATAGTTACATATAGTTATTTATAGTTACATATGGATAGATCATACCCCCACAGTTACATAAACCTAGTTCAAGGCTACAAACATATAGTTACATATAGTTATTTATAGTTACATATGGATAGATCATACCCCCATAGTTACATAAACCTAGTACAAGGCTACAAACATATAGTTACATATAGTTATTTATAGTTACATATGCATAGATCATTCCCACATAGTTACATAAACCTAGTACACGGCTACAAACATATAGTTACATATAGTTATTTATAGTTACATATGCATAGATCATACCCATACAGTTACATATACCTAGTACGTGGCTACAAACATATAGTTACAAGTACTTACCAGGAGTGTGGAAGTCTGTAACAGCAGCTTGACGCTTTCTTTTAGTTATTGCTTGCATTACTTTCTTGTGTATCTTCGTATTAAATGGATTTTGTCCTGTGAGTGATATCTGCCTAGAGAGGGCAGTGTCTTGAGAGAGGATGATGCTCATTAGTAGTTATATGGAACGGATGTGACACTGTAGAGGACCCCAGTATTTTCTATAATATGTGATACGCTTGGTTTGGAAGTACAAAGAATTTTTTTTTTCCTGAGGCATCACTGTAATTATTAATTGACCTAATATTGAAAAGTCCAGCCAGTTGTTGAATTTCCCTCGAAGGCAGATTAAAGGTCTGCTGCTGTTCTGACTGCTTTCTTTTTGGTGGAATGATTACAGTTACTTGAAGGCATATACCTGCTTTGCTTTTTTATTGTTTCTATTGTAATTCTAGTCTGATTTTATCACAATGGTAGGCTTCTTATTTGATTTTAAGTTTTTATTTGACATCTGGTGGATTGGGGGATCTGTTCAATGTTTAGTCGATGTTGCTTTTCATACTTTCTGTAAGTGCTGAAATTCATTCTCTGTATATTTGGTGCTAGCTGGACCTCACTCTTATTATGCTATTTATATTTTGGTCTGTCATTTACAGTATTTGAGTTATTATTGCTTTCCTGTTTCCTTGTTGCAGTTCACCCTACTACTGAATGTATTCCATAGATGTATTCATGGCAAAATAAAACTCTTTGTTAAGTAACTTCAGACATAGGAGAGTGGAGTCCTGTTGATCATGTAGCGCAAAATTTGTCAGTCTTAAATGGTGCCAAAGGTTCAGCTTTCGCAGAAACTTAAATGGAGTCAGATATTCAACTTGCAATGGCTTTTTTCCTTCCCCAGATCTTACGATATACTCATGTTTTGCAATCAGAATACAAGAGTTTCTATAAAATCCTTTTTCTGTAGTCTATGCACTTACATATTTTATCATTAAGAGACAAAGTTAAGAAAGCCACAACTGTACAGCAGCAGTTACACTGCAATCACAACTGTACCACACCAGCTGTGCCACAAATCTGAGTACTTTGCAGTAGATGAACAGCTGGAACAGAGAATAACAACAAATGCAAAAATGTGATTATTTCACTGTACTTAACACAAAACAGAAAGCAAAGCAGTAATAGTGTCTATGTATAGTCAGTGAGCTAAAGTGAAAAAACAAAACTTTTACAGAGATACTTGCCCTTATTTTTGATCTGTAATTTCAGTATCACTGTGCATCCACGTGCAACAAAATGTATTAGCAAAACACATGCATTGAAACAAAAACACACAGATGGACAGACAGATACACGTGTGCATACACACATGCATGCACGTATATTCTAACATTCCCTAGACAAGCACATTCTTGCACACACAAAACACGCCCCTGCATAGACACATGCACGCGTACAGCCACACACACACACACACACACACACACACACACACACACACACACACACACACACACGCACACACATGCACACACAAACCCTCTATATACATTCAATGTGTTTACAAAGAAACAAAATATAAAATTTAGTAACTCCTATATTTAGTAAAATTTGATGAAACAAAGATTTGTTTTATATGGCACCAGTTCATATTCATATGTTATAACACAATATTATTTACAATGAATATTTAATTTCTGACCTTTTTCTACTGTTCCCTCTGTGCAGATATAGATGAATGTGTTCTATTTGGGAATGAAATCTGTAAGGAAGGCAAATGCGTAAACACCCAACCTGGCTACGAATGCTACTGCAAGCAAGGATTCTACTATGATAGCAACTTACTACAGTGTGTTGGTAAGCACAGAAACATTGCCTTAAATTAAATGAGCATCTACCCTTTACTCTTTAAGAATGTATAATATTTTGCTTAAGAAGTTTGTGCTAGTAAAAACAATATGATTGTACATAATTATACTGAGTTCTAAAAGAATTCTGAGTAAATTTGATTGCAATTGATTATTTCTACTTGTGCTGCATAACAAGCTATGTACAAGCCCATGCAGTGTACTGTACCCCGAAGGTAAGGCATGAAATGATAAATATCACAACCGCAAACCAAATAACACTTTAAAATACAGTTACAGACTCCAGATGCCAATGCTTGCCAAATAACTGTTTATTAGGCAGATTCTTCCACTACTATTCCCTTGTCAAACCCTGCCTCCTAGGGGAAAATGGTGCACAGCTAATTCCAAAGGTTCAAATGCCAATGAAAAATATCATTCATTGAATAATTACATCAATAAGTTGAAAAAGCAAGAAAAGCACTAACTCACTGAGCCATATTTATCTTCTGAATTCAAGTTCAGTGTTTCCAGATTATATGGTCTTGGTGCTTCTAATATGCAAAGAGGAGCTGGTCTCAACCTTCCTTTAAGTGGAATGGAATCAGTGTATTTTTAAGTTTAATATGTTATTCCTCGAGGTTTGAACTCTGATCTTGAATGTAAGTTTGTCTTACTTTTCATTACTTTCTTTTTAAATTGTTTTTAATGGGTTAGTGTTTCACTTTGTTGATGTAATTAACTCTGTAATTAATGAATGAATAGTGATCATTTTTCATTGGTTGACTAAAGGGACTTAAACCATTGGAATGAGTTGTGCTGCATTTTGCCCTACCAGGCATAGTTATATGACTATAACATTTCTGAAGCATTACTTTTGACTAGGGCTTTACTTCTTTAAAAGGAGTTGAATGCAATATAAAAGGGTGTTGCTGTATGGACTATGTGTGTTGCACTCCTTTTCTTATGCATATAACTGAGATTATTTCTTTCTTTTTTTTTTTTATTTTAATATGTGGTTAGCAGTTTGCCTCAAGCAATCGAGGTTTGCACATGCATACATGCATACATGAAACTGCTTTCAACCATTCAGAACAGTACAAGTGGCATATTTGTTTTCCCCTTGCCCCTGCATGTTTTATAGTAGAATTAAGGACCATATCTGTTTTTACGATATAAAATAGTAAGAATAGTAACAGTTTTACAAAAGTAAAACTAAAACACTTTTTGTGCCTCATTTTCATAGAAGGTGAAAAATGAAGCCAAAATATTTCTGGTTATGTTAATGGAAGATATCATTGTGCTTTCAAAGTCCAGTCCTGCTAAGAATGGCACTTTGAGATTGAGCCTCAAGGGAGAATTATCTTTTGTTTATTAAAGGCAGGAGGTACTGCGGTCTTTGCTGCAGCAAACTTGTTTTCTGTGTGCCTCATCTGTTCATACAATTAATTTTACAGGACCAGTCAATCAGCATTATCGATCTTCTACATCACAATCAGATGCAAATAAAAAGCAAGAATGGAGGGAATAACAATTATGGATAAGAACTTCAAAAATTTAGTAACTGTCCAACTCAGAACTTTAATTATTACTAAGTATTCTTTGGCAAAATGATCACAAGGGAAAAATAATGTATTTTTTAATCAAATGCTGTCCATGCTAGTATTATCATTATCTGCCACAGTGACAAAGCAGTTCTGTGAACAATCACAAATCATAGAAAGGAGGCCTGGGAGTGCAGTACTGAGAATCTACTGAATTGCAGTACCTTTTTAAGGGGATAAAGTTTGGACATAATGGTAAATATCTGTCACAATGCTTGTTTATGATATAATAATGTCTGGCAAATTTAGGGAAGACATATGTGGAAAGGCTAACAGAGTGGATGAAAAAGTGGTCACAATTGTAAAGAAAGACAAGATTCCTGTTTTTATTTAGTAATGACTACAAAATAAGACTGAAGTAATTAAGAGAGCATTACCCACTGCTTACAGTGGAAGACATAGTCTGAGGAATTACAGATTCTAGATGCACACCAGGATTTCTAGATTAGCAAAGCTCCAAATTATGTAAATTTAATGTGCCTTTTTGGATATATGGGTTCTTTAGACTTCCATTTGGTATTCAACAGTGCCAGAGATAATCAAAGAACTGCTAACCAAGTAATTGAAACCTTCCAGGGTGCTGCAAACGTAACTGATGGTCTGTTAGTGTATGTTTAGACGTAAGAAGAGCATGACAAGAGGCTGATACAACCTGACCTTCCTGGCGTTTCTTCACTAAAACGAAATCTGGCACAAATATACATGCTCTGGATCCAGAAATCAAGTATATATATTCCCCACTGCAGGTGGGTTAGCTGAAACCAGTGATGAAGCAGTCTGGTGCCTTTCGTCATGTTGGTATTAAACTAAGTCAGCTAAACAGGCAAACGATAAAGCCAGGATGTGTTCTAAAAGCACTGGATCTTAAAATGGCAATCATGTGATGATCCAAGACAGCCTAACATGCAAACCCTTGCACACACACTTATCACCTCTAATGCTGAAAGATTTGGTATATCAGAAATTTTTGGCATTAGTCCCAATACCACACCTACCAACTGCAATGAGAGTTCCTCCTTCTAGCACTAACAACACTCAACCAAAACTTCTCTTAACCAAATCCATATTCAACTAAATTGAAACACACCACATTAAAATGTACAAGTGTCCAAACTGATCATTTTACCATTCAAAACTACTTACCTTCATAATTTCTCATTTGAAACAATGAATGTGAATTTGAAAAATAAATCAATTCATGTAAAGTGAAAAGTACTGAGTGGTGTTCATTTTATTATTGCTTCAAATGCTTTAACTACTTTAACAAAATTGTTGAATATTTAATCTTTCACCATCTTCTGAAATTAAAAAATAAACTCCAAAGGAAAAAATTAAAACATGGTTATGGGGGTAATTTTATTTGGAATAAATTTATCTACAAAATGAACAGTATTCTATTAACACTTTTTATTACTACTTTTTTTTTATTAGCAAGAATAGTGACTTTCCATTTTTTTGTTAAAATACCGGTAAATAATGAAACTGCACTGTCAGAGTATTGGAAAAACAAGGCATTTTTATAGAATTTGGCATTTCAGGCCAGAACACTCATTTGCCACAACTTGTATTTTTTCTTGTGTTTGTTGTTTATAATACTGTCATGTAACTATACATGTAATATATCTATATATATATATATATATATATATATATATATATATATATATATATATATATATGGGTCTACTCCACATGGTATAAAGACCATAAAACCAAAACTGATTTAGCCAAGATGATAATACCAAAACTAAAAATGCCGCACACAGTACTTTTTCCCAGGGCAAGTTAACACTTGCCCAACATGGGGAAATATGCCCTTTCCCCCACTATAGTACAATCCCAGAGTTGGTATGTATAGTTAGGGGGGTATTGGGGGCATAGCCCACCATCTAGATGGGTTTCAAATAGTTCGGTCTGTTGTAATGTAGTTTTGGGCAAGTATTTACTTCCCCTGGGTAAAAGTACAGTGTCCAGCATTTTTTAGTTTTTGTATTGTCATCTCGGTTAAATCAGTTTCGGATTTATGGTCTTTCAGCCATGTGAAATAGACCCATATATACCCATACACACATGGGTCTACTTCTGTAGACCAAATTTACAGTTCACCGAAACTGATTTTGCCGAGACCAAACTGCCGAAACAACATGTATCTGAAACTGCAAACTGCTGAACCTCGGAACACAGAATAAGGCAGTATGCTACCAGTTCTGGATCTTACCTTTCCCCGATGTAGTGCAATCTCGGAGCTGGTATGTAAAATATGCAGGGGGTGTGGGGAATGGTAAGTGTTTACATGTATATGTTACAATCAGGTTACGTTAACGTTATTTTGAGTTTCAGTAAAGTGGTTTTTCAAATACATGTTGTTTTGGCAGTTTGATCTCGGCTAAATCAATTTCGGTGGACTGTAAATTCGGTCTACAGAGGTAGACACACACACACACACACACACACATATATATATATATATATATATATATATATATATATATATATATATATACGCACACACAGATTATAATGAAATCATAGTAATGACAAAAACTACTCATAAAAATTATGCATATAAATCCCATATTTCATCTTGCAAAAATTGGAATTTATCTGTTTGAGAACCATAAATTAGTGTTCCGATTTATTAACTAACAATTGGATTTTGTTAGGTTTTTCAATAAAAAAAATATAAAGAGCTTTATCCCCCAAAGTAAGCTTTCAATAATATCAAAATATAGACCTGAGATTCTCTTTAGTTAACCATGCTTTGTCTTTTTTACACTGCACTCTGTTTGATAGGCTTTTTCCTCCTGCCCCAGCAGTTGCCCCAAAGCATCCCTGTCTGTTGCTCCGGTGCCTGTTTTCATTTTCCTTAAGGCAGTAGCCATAAGGTTTATTCATTTCTGCTCCTTGAGAATGGAGAGCCAGGAGTGCTTCTGTCATCCATGGTGGGGTTTGGGATTTTTCTTCTTTAAGCCCAGTCTTTTCCCTCACATGTCCAGTTGTTTGTTCTAAGGCTGGATATGCATTGGGTTATTGTGTGGGGTTATACAGTTCTGCAGTTGAAGTACACCTGCATATGCCCCATTCATCTTGAATCAAACCTGTCTGCTGGATCTCTGGTCTCTACCAAGGAGCTGTAATGGAACACATGTTCATGGGCAAGTGCACCCCCTTCTCTCTCTCAGAATGGTGAGGAAGGCTTAGCCAATTCACTCCTCCCACCACAATCAGATCCTCCATCCCTGCCACCACTAATGGATCCAAGATCACCGAGGTCAAGAGTCGGCTTTGTAGTTGGTTTACTATCACATGGAACTGGTGCCATTTCAGAGTAATGTTGGGGATTTAGTCCCAGTGCTTTGGTGTTTTTGCCATAACGATTTCTTTCTTTTTTTCTTTTTTCAGATGTTGATGAGTGCCAGGATATATCAAACTGTGTGAATGGCCACTGTATTAACTTGAGAGGTTCTTACCAATGTGACTGCCCTCCTCCGATGATCTATGAGGCTGCAAAGAGGCAATGTGTGCCACCAAATAAAATTGGTATGTATTATACATGCATCAATTGCATTGTTTTGTACCCTTGTGAATTTTTAATGCTTCCAGTACACTATTCTTCTCCTCTGATTGATATAACTTCCAGGCACAAAGCTAAATTAAATTAAATTGCTGTGTGATGCTCTGCAATAGTACTGGGTATTTTTTTAGTGCCTTCCCATTCATATCAATGGCTGCAGACATCTGTGAAACAGGATATCAAATTGTATGCAATACAACATACAGACATGCCAGGAGGACTGCACATCTACATGTTTATTGATAGAATCCTGTCTCTTTTGCTTTATCTTCACCCCTGCCAAACCTTAGTGCATGCTTTAAATCTTAGGAACTTAATAGATAGCTATATACAGATTGCAAAATAGTTCTTCCATTTAAATCACTTATCATAGAATCACAGTATCATAGAAAATACAAGGCAATTGGGCCACATGGTCATTTGCACTTTGCCAGCACTCACACTGAGACCATACCTCGTTTTTAAACTTAAACAGAGATTCAGACATGTCTAAAGTCATTTACAATTTGAATTAAATGAAAATGTAGTTGGCATTGCACTGAGTACTTAGAGTTAATAAGTGAAGCCAACAAGAGACAGAAAGTTTTTATAGATCAGGTAGAAGCAGCTCTCCTTGTGTGTGAAAAAGAGCCCATACTCTAGAATGTTCTATTAGAAAAACGGGGTCGGCCTTTAACTTCAGCTTCAAATGAGATACATCTAGTAATTTTTTATTTCTTTGATAGTTCCCTTATTGGCTTGTATTAATGTGAGTTTATTGATTTTTGGGTTGACTGCTTGTTAGGAATTCATTGTCAGGGTTTTCTAGACACTAGAACCCTTTTATCTCTTAAGGTCCATAGTCTGCATATCACTCTTACCTCTTCTTTTCAAACACTTAAAATATACTTATCTGGTATATTAGTCTTTTCAAAATTTAGGACTGTTTTGTCAAGAATTTCAATCAGTGTCCCAAATTTGTGATTAGTATTCATTACCTAAAGGTTAGAGGATCACAGAATCATAAAATATTTAAGGCAACTGGATCATGAGGCTATTTACTTCATGCCAGTACCCTCAGACCGTACCTCCTTTTTCAAGGTTCAATAGGCCAGTCATTCTAGGGGTGAATTTATGAATGCCCATCCAACTGTCTAATTCCTTCTTAAAGAAAGACAATCTGTCACATTGCTTGATCTGGAGAAGTTTGTTTGAGAGAAAGTGTATTCATTGCATGAAAAATCTATCTGTCCACCGTGATTTGTTTATTTGCCAAAGAAGTGTCAAACTTTTGGTTCCAGTCTTCACTAAACTGTTTAATTTGTGAAGAAGTAAGCAGCAATGGACTGATGGATCCATAATGTCCAAGAAGCCAAGGCACAGATCACCCCAAAGGAGTCTTTGGAACACTGAATACAGAAACAAGAACCTCAAGCTCTCTTGGTAGTTTAGGTCCATAAGGCCCATGATCTTTTTTGTCAGTTACCTTTGAGATCTCTCTAACTGCTTAATATTTTTAATAAGATACTTCCCAAGTAGGGTATTGTATTCCATGATGGGCCTGATCTGTGTAGAATTCATAGGGATAAGGACAGAAAATACTCTTTGTCATCAGTTGTGCTAGACAGAAGGATTTATTGACTGCTGTTGCAACATGGTGATCAAAAGAGAGGGAGTTATTGACCCATGTTTCAAGATGTCTCACAGCATCTACATTTTGGAGTGGGGTGCTTTCTATACTATAAGCTTAGTGGAGGGTTTCTTTACCAAATGCTAAAACATTTATTTAACATTTAATTTTTAAATTTTAACCCATTTTCAGAGCACTGGCTGTTAATATGTAATTGTACACATTATAGCTTCTGCATATCAGAAGGGGATTTGAGTAAAACACCCATTTCACAATCATATGCAAATTTGGTTAACCAGAGGTCCCTGTCTTTGATTTGGAGATCAGAGAGGTATATGCCAAATAACAGAGGTCCTAGCATTGATCATGATGGTACCCCACTGGTTACCTTCATGCTATCTGAGGATGCACCTGCTACCCTCACAGTCTGGGTCCTGTCTCTCAACCAGTTAGCTATCCATCTAACTACATAGATAGATTAGATACATAGATATCAATTTGGCGTGCATTTAGCCTTTTGATAATGTTGGCATGTGTTATAGCATCAAATGCCTTGGTGAAGACAGAGTGACCAGTGCACATGGCTTGCAATACCCTTTCAAAAAATTCACCAAATTCATTAGACAGGACCTACCATTAACAAAGCTAAACTGCTGGGAGTCAAGTCGTGCAAAATTTTTTGTGTCATTATTTTATCAGGTTTGTTATGACCTGTTCCTTGATCTTACAGATGAGGCTCATCAGGCTGATGAGTCTGTAATTCCAGAGGTCTATGGTGTGGCCACCATTGTAGAGTGGTATCATAATTGCTGTGCCAAACCATGGGGATAAAGCCAATGGATTACTTCATGTTGAATAGTTGTAGGATTGAGTCTACTTTATAACTGGTTGATTCATATATTTAAACTGTGATTTTTTTTCACTGTTAACTTATGCTCTGTGTGACAGCCGTGCCCTGGCCCAGTAATCAAGGAGCCTCAATCCTCACCACTAACACCAGTGAGGGCCATCTCATATAGGAAGAAAGGATAACAAATACAGTAAAGTGCAATTTCCCTTAAGAGCACACAGTGATCAAAGTCAGTCCGGGGCTGGTCACTCCCTTGCTCTCCAGGTCCCCAGTAAGACTCCCCACGGGCACAGCTATAGGGTCCAGATCTCAGACTAGTGGGCAAACTTAAACCTCCAGCACCTTCTCTGTCCAACCAGTGCTTTGTGTCCCTGCCCAAGTAGCTCACACACACACATACACACACACACACACACACACACACACACACACACACACACACACACATACACACACATACTTTGAGAAGAGTTTATACAGTCACACAGACACTCCTGGGAAAGGCTGGCACAGGTTCTCCAGCTGTGCCCCTTTTTCCCCAGACTATACAGTAGTACCAGCTGCCACCACCCACTAATATTTATCAGCTATTCAAAGGTCCTTAAAAAGGGTGTCCAATTATTACTGTGCAATATTATTATCCAATTGGTAGTATAACTAAACAGTCAAGGCTTATTAGAGTGACTTGGTACAGGATCACTATATACATGCAATGTACATTAGAGCTTAACTTATCTCTACACAAAACAGCCACAGTTGAAAGGTTTTAAAATATTTAATAGTAAATAATAAAAACACAAGACAATACTTTTTACTATACAGTGCTAGTCAAGAGTTCAAAGATCACAGAGGAATACTTAAAATAATTCAGTAGTACAAACACACACACACACACACACACACACACACACACGCACACACACATACTTTGAGAAGAGTTTATACAACCACACAGAAACTCCTGGGAAAGGCTGACACAGGTTCTCCAGCTGTGCCCCTTTTACCTGACTATACAGTAGTACCAGCTGCCACCACCCACTAATATTTATCAGCTACTCAAAGGTCCTTAAAAAGGGTGTCCATTATTACTGTGCAATATTATTATCCATTTGGTAGTATAACTAAACAGTCAAGGCTTATTAGAGTGACTTGGTACAGGATCACTATATACATGCAATGTACATTAGAGCTTAACTTATCTCTACACAAAACAGCCATAGTTAAAAGGTTTTAAAATATTTAATAATAAATAATAAAAACACAAGACAATACTTTTTACTAAACAGTGCTAGTCATATAGAATGCGTGTTCTTTCCCAGTATATTCAAAAGAATTACCTTTTTGACTTGAGATATAATAACAACTAAAATCACCTATTAACCATTTCACTTTAGCCCAGTCCTCCTTGCTCAAGTGGTTCACCTATGAGTTGTCAAAGCTCATGATACTGCATTTTCAACAAACCAACTGAATTTGACCAAGAACTCTAGATGCTGAAGGGTGAAGAGACCAAATTACTTTTCCCTGACTGTTGGGCCATTCCAGGACAAATCCACAACTCTCTACAGCCTGCTGCAATTTTGCCCGTGCCAGGTAAGTCAGCCTACCTTACAAAACTGTACGCTGGAGGCTAGTAGAGGCTGAGAAAAGCAAAAACTGGAGAACAGCTATCGGCATTTGTGGTGTGCAGTGTATTATTACTGTTTACCACAAGCTGGGGTATGTCACAGTGTTGTAGGCCTGTAGGTCATGGAACTATGCTAGTGACAGCCTCATCATTCACCAACGCTCAGTGAATGGAAATTACAGTAAGATGTACACTGGGGACATATGCATAAATCATACAAGTACATAACATTAGTATCCAATGTTTTGCAATAAAGAAAACAAATAAAAAAATGAAGCCTGAAGTTTGTAACCTTCGAAATAACTTTGTGTTTTCATTGTCTGCAGCAAAATCTCAACATCTGCATAGTGCAGGAAGGAAAATAAGCCCATCATGTAATGAAAGTAACATACCCAGCGTGATAAGTTACATCACCTAAGTACATATTTCACTTCTTTGTACCTTACTGCTGTGCTTCATATCACATAAAAGCTGTGTTTTTCTGGAACATCATTGGGGATTACATTCACTATATATTAACATTCATTTGAGCTTCAGACTCTTCAACAGACAATGTATGCTAATGCATAACAGGTTTTGTATGCTAATGCAAACCCTGTTATTCTACCAACTCTCCAAGCATATAACAATATTATTTTAAATCTATCCCTTTCTTCAACCTTGACTGCACATTACTTGTTGGCTTTCATCCTGATCCTTGATCACTGAGGTTGATAGCTATACAAATGGCAGATAGAATGTTTTACTTATCTTCTATGTGTGCAATAAAAGAGAACTATAGCATTACATGTCATATTGACATCACCCACTACTATACATAACGGATCCCCTTTAGAGAATGGTTTATACCATCCTGCAAAGCTAGAGCTCCGCAGTAAATGGCTTCCCAACTGCAACAGTTCTTCTGCTGCACAAATGTTCCTGGTGTACAAATGACTTAATATTTCCCACAAACACATTGTTATTCAGTTCACCCACTTTTACTTGAACAGAACATTGCAATATGTTTCATATGCATACCTTTTAGCCATCCAGATTTTCACTTAATGTCCAGCTTTTTGCCTTATATTTTTGGTCTGTACCTCATAAAATTTGTGGTTTTCAAGTAAATCATTGAGGACTGAAGTCACTAAATAGTGACACACATTTGAGTTTCAGACACCATACCCTTCAGAAAATGCATACCAATAAAAAGCCTGTTATTCTATCAACTTTCTAAGTTTATAAGAGCAATACTTAATAAATATCCCTATTTTGGGCCTTTATCTCCACCCTTATATTATTTTGGCTGTGTCCTGATTTCATGGGTTAAGAGTTTGAGAGATATGGCAGACATTTGAGTTTCAGACAACATACCCTTCAGTAAATACTTTCTTATGCAAAACCTGCAATTCTAACACTGTTCTAGATACATAGGTGACCTTTTTTCTTTTGCTATGAACAGGGTCAGCTTAGAGATGAGGCCAACCTTCTGACTCAAGAAACTGGAAGGGCTATTGCACTAAATCTAATTATACCGTGGTTTGAGGTTTGTGAGGTTGGGGGTAGTATAATGGTTAAGGTGTTTACCTCACAATCACAAGGTACAGGGTCTGATTCGCAAATTTGAAAGGGAAACTGGCTAGGCTTAAAATGGCCCACATAAGTATCAAGCTTAGTACTTACCTATGAATATGGTCTCCCTACTTTCCCTTTGAAATCTTCCCTTAATACCTCCACACTACAAAAAAAAAAAAACAAATCTGAAAGCTTATACATCTCACACAACAAAGAACATCACTGTACTTGTATAAAAAATATCCAGATGGTTCTGTATTACTGAGAGAGTGCAATTCCTCCTTAACTATGTCATGTATACATTTCTATATCCTACTGCCCTCCACTTAACTGCAAACTACTGACTCCAGAACCCATTAATTTGAAATTGTAATGCTATTTGACTAATTTGACTTGCCTTTATCCTTTCTACTGGGGAAAAATCTTTCTGTAAACTGGTTCCTGAAACCTGGAATTCCCACCCTGAGAAAATAAGAAAGCAGAACAACTTCTCACAATATCAGAATCGACTAAAGTTGGACCTTAAAAAGCAATCAGAATGACCTTGATAAAGGTCAAATTCCACATACAGGCCCTAAATCCCTTTAATGCATGCTTTCACAATGAACCTCCTTGCTGTTCTTTGTTGTTCAAATTCATTGTTTTTCTAACACAAGACATATTTCCAGCTTGTTTGTTGCAACACTGTCCATTTATGCAGTTGTCAGTTCTACTTGTCATCTCAGCAGTTGTCAGTGCATTCCTTTGTCTTCTAAGTACTCTGGAATTTTGTGTTTATTTTGCTAGATGCAATGTTTACATAATTATCTCTTAGTTGTGCTTGTAATTGTCTATGGCCAAGATGAGACTGAAAGAACTTCATGGATCACATCCCTCACCTAGTTACCAAGCAGAAAGAAAAAAGAAAGAATGAATGAAATGACTCTAATATATTTATAGACTATTCCGGCAGTCTTTCCTATTATTGGAAAATATGTTTTCTCCTATAACTTTCCATGGGAAAAAGATAAAAAAGGTGGGTATAAAAATAGGAATATGGATATAGAAAAGTAGCTTTATAATGGCCAGCATTTTGTTTTACCTTGGTGAGAAGTAGTAGTTATCCCTCCCAATGTAACTTATGTAAGTCAAAAAGCAAGCCATGGGAAGCATGAAATAAAAGGAGATATGAAGAGGAACTGTGTATTACAATCACTTTGGAGAGGCAGATCACATTATCTTAATTATTACTTCATAAGCTTTCAATTTATTTAATTTTTTTTTATTTCTTTGTTTTTTTATGTTTCTTAACCTTGTAAGCAGAAATGTTTTGCAGTATTGTTCAGCCATGATCTAAGCATAGGCAGATATATATAAAACATACATGATTACATGTATGGTATAAAATACATGTAAAAGCAATATGTTACATAAAGGTAATATAAAGGTTAATCTGAAAAGAGTTTAAAGCATTAGGTAGAAAAACAGCATTAATGACTAAGACGACATTTATATTGTGGTAAAGTGGGTGAATTTTGAGATGCTGTGGAAATTACTGTGAGAACATAATATTGATAACATTATCTATGGATAATTATGAAGGGAAAGAGACATCAGCCCTTGTTTCTACACTGATTACAAAGAAGTACGTACAAGGAGGCTGAAGTGGTTTGTATTAAGCTGCAGGAAGAGTCTGCATTGCTTATACTAGTAAGGGGAATCACTTAGCAGGACTTAACTTTGAGAAGGCTCTTTTACCTATAATTTGGCCAAAAGTGGGTTTTCATGGTTTAGGATTACCTGATTTGAAAGGATATTTTAGAGATACACATTTAAGGCTCATATACATAACACATGCAGAAAGCTATCTTCCAAAGTGGAAATGGATGATGATGAAGCAGAGGGGATTCAAGAAATAAGGGCAGAGTGGGATTTTGGATGCAGATCCTTAAGGAAAATAACAACAGCCATAGAAAATATTATATTCATAGTGTAGCAGAATGTATTTTAAGAACTAAGTCAACATAAGAATGGAGAAAAGTGATTTTTCCAATAGGGATGACTGCAATTAGTGGTACAGAGAAAAGGCAAAAGGGGGCTGGAATTACTGGGTAAAACTGGCAAAGGAACCAAGGCATCAGGAGCAAATAACTAGAGAGGGAAGGGTAATAGAATGGGAAAAGGCCAAGAATACATTTTGACAGCAGGCTAGAGACTGCCTTCTCTATCAGGGATTGATATCAGAGTATAGGCAAAGAAAAAGGGCTAGGGGAATCCTAAGTAAAAGGACTGTTCTGGTAGAGTTGTTAGTTGAATTTAGAACAGAAGCTGCTGTTAAAAAGGGATAATAAGTAGGGTGTATAAAATATGGCATGATAACTATAAGAATCAGTCAGAGGAGGTTATAAAAATTAGGAAGAGAGTGGATAAGCAATTTACAAGGAAATAATAGGAGGATATGTGTATGGCTCCCAAATATGCAACCAAGTCTAGAAGATTTAGGATTTTTGCTTATAAGTGTTTGCATAGGTATTGCCAAATCATTTTTCCTCAGGTAGATGGCAATGTTGGAGGTGTGATGGGTAAAAAGCCGTAACTGGGAACATATGTTTTGCGAACATAATGAGTTGGCAGACTTTAAAAATTACATGTAATGTACTATGTCAGAAATATTGAGTGAGCAAATGGGTGTAACTAAGAAAGTTATTTTTGAGCTGGGATACAGGATCTGAATTATCTAGTCATAGTAAGGCTTTTTAAGTTTAATTATGGTGGCTACCAAAACAAAGAAATCACCAGAAAATGAAAATCAAAGTCTAAACCAACAGTATTAGAAATAGCGAGTATTACAACATAGAGAAAAATAACTGAAAATGAGATCTTTAGAAAGGGGTAGGAGCAAATCACATAGAAAATGGAAATTGTGGGAACAATACAAACAGAATAATGTTTTGGAAGAGAAATGAGGTTTAAAGGTAGGCAGGAAGTGATCAATTTATATAACATTGGATTGTTTATAATTAAACAAAAACATATATGTGATGCATAATGTCTATATCTGGAAGCATGCTAATATGGCTTGTTTTCTTTTATATAAATATATGTTTGCCTAGGTCTTAAGTGATAATTCAAAAAGGGGTTAAAAAGTGGATTTTCATAGAAAGTCACATTCATACCTCTCAAAAGTACAGATTTTTGCAGAATGTCCAGATTTTTGCCTGATATTTTTGGTCTGTTCCTCATAAAAGTTGTGATTTTTATGTATTTTATTTTGGTAAATCAAAGAGGAATGAATTCACTAAATAATGACAACCATTTGAGTTTCAGACTTAATATCCTTCAGAAAATGTATGGTAACACAAGACCTTTTATTCCAGCAACTTTCTAAGTTTATAAGATCAATATTTAAAATGTGTCCCTATTTTTGAGGCTTTGTCCCCGATTATTTTTGGCTTTGTCCAAATTTTTTGTGCTAAGAGGTTTAGAGCTATGAGCACATTGACCATGTCATCTAAAAGATCAAGATGGGGAAGAAACAGTACCCTGTTGTAGAGAGATAGAAATATAAACACTCAAAAACCTCCAACTAGATATGGCAGTACAATACCTCAACAATATTTTCCTTAACATACTTAATAATCTAGCTCCCATCAGGCAAGTTCACTCAAAAGCCAAAACCCTGCCCTGGCTAACAACAGACACCAAGCTGTTACTAAAACACAGAGACAGGGAATGGGCCACCTACCATACTACCAGAGACAAATCAAGCCTCAACTATCAATAGCTTAGAAATCTAGCTAAAACACAAATCAGGAAAGACAAACAAGATTACCTCCTGACCTGTCAACAGTCACACCAAGACAACCTCCAAAAATTCTGGCAAAGCATCAACTATCTCCTCATTCCCAGCCACTCCTCAACCCCACCTCCAACCTCCTCAGACAACACTGACCCAATTGCTAACCAATTCAACTCCCATTTTATTAATACTATTACTTCTCCGCTAGGTGACCAACCTAAGAAAGATCTCACCCTCTCCTCTCCAACTCTAGATAATACCACCCACTTAACTTTTACACCCATCCAAACTAGCTACATAAAAACACTCCTAACCAGGCTAAAACCCAGCTGTGTTGCAGCTGACCTACTCCCAAATGAATTCCTAAAAATAGCAGCTCCTTCTATTGCCTACCCCATATCTATCCTGATTAACCGATCCATTTCATAACAATACATCCCAGCCAGCTCTATGGAAAATATCCCAAATTATTCCCCTCCACAAAGGTGGACCATGCAAAGAACTTACAAACTACTGTCCCATAGCCATCCTTTCACCCTTTACAAAAATACTAGAAAAGTGCATCCACAATCAACTCCTCAAACACATCCTTACTCACAACCTATTTTCTAGTTCCTAACATAGCTTTAGACCTAAACATAGTACCAGCACTGCCCTGTTATCTTTCACCAACACCATTCATCATCTATTAAATGAAGGGCAACTTGTCTCCTCTATCTTTCTCAATATGTCCAAAGCTTTTGACACCATTTCCCACCAGCTACTACTAAACAGGCTTTCATCCTATGGTCTAGAGTTCACATCCCTGTCCTGGTTCAAGAACTATCTTTCCAATGATCAGCGAGCTACTAAATGGGAAAACAATCTTCCCCCTTTCTCACCATCTCTGTAGGCATACCCCAAGGTGCCATACTTGGCCCTCTCCTCTTTAGCATATTTACAAATTACCTCAACTCTGCAACAAATCACGCCTCAATTGTCCAATATGCAGACGACTCTACACTTATCTGCTCAGCCTCATCTCGCCAAGAACTTCAAATAAAAATGCAATCTTCCTTCCAAAACATAGAAAAACACTAAACTAGGTGTGACAATTGATGAACATTTAAAATTTGATAAACATATTTCACTGACAATCAAAAAAGTGCATACCAAATTAGGCACCCTCTACAGGGTGAAACCATTCCCAACTCACAGCGCCGCTGCCCAGTCTCACCTGCTCTTGACTCTCCTCTATAGCTCTCACATTTTCACCAATCTGTGTAAGACTGACCTCAATAATCTAGAAGCCTGTTACAACAGAATAGCCAAATTTGCCACCAATCACCCATATAGGACTCACCACTGATTGGCTCTCTCTCAACTAAACTGGCTTGAACTCCCTACTCTTATCCTTCAATCAACATACTATGGGGCATAAAATTGTCCACCAACCCAACAAACTCCCTGCTCTTGCTAACCTAGTTCAACCAGACTTTAAGGTCAGACCCCTCAGATTGTCAGAATGCTACAAGTTACCTGCTCCCACAACCTTCATGGTGACTCCCTCTACTCTTACAAAATTGCCAAGCTATGGAAAACACTTCCTCAGCTCATTACTAAAAACCAAAAAAATCATGAGTTCAAAAAAACTCCTAAAAGACTACCTAGCAAATCACTGGCTCTGCTCCTGCCATAATCCAGGCTAATAACTTCCTAGCATCCCTCACCTTTGCACTCTCCCATAATATTAGACCTTATGTTGTATTCACACACATGAAAATGCTACTCTCTCCTGTTCTATTGGTGGTAGATTTCCCTCAAACCTTTGCTCACAACTGGACATCCAGTAATAACTGGGAATACTCTATTAATATATTTTTACTTATATGTAGTCACTGTATTTAACTAGCAGTAACTGTTTGCTGAAATTTCAGTTGCTCCTCTCTTGCTAAATATTGTGACTCTTTCTACTTTATATAATGCTTTTGAATATATGATTCTGTACTCTCTCTCTTTCAGCTTTTCCCAGTTAGGGGTCGCCACAGTGGATCACCTTGTCCACTTATGATTGGCAGTGGAGTTTTACAGTGTCGAGTTGCCAGCCCGGTACCCAACCTTCCATGGAAGGCACACGCACGCACTCATGCCTAGGGCCAATTTTAGCATGTCCAATCCACTTGCAGCATGTCTTTGGGGATGTGGGAGGAAACTAGAGCACCCGGAGGAAACACACATGACCACAGGGAGGACATGCAGACTCTGCACAGAAGACACCCCAGCTGAAGATTGAACCGGAGAGCCTCTTGCTGTGAGGTGACAATGCTAACCACTGCACCACCGCGGCTGTCTGAATATATGATTCTGTGCTATGTTTGTAATTAGCTTCTTAGCCACACCTGTACCACCTGTAATATGTCTTGTACTTCACTTCTTTATTTGTTATATGTTGGAACTTTTCTCCCTGGGTCTCCGCTGAAAATGGCCTCCTAGCCCAGTTGGACACTACCCGGTTAACAAATGAAATAAATAAATAAATAAAAGTTAATGTGCTAAGCCGGAAGCTTGTGTTGTCAGAGATTGGAAAACAGCAGTATGAAGGGATATGCATTGCCTTCCAGTGAACACTGAGGGAATGAAAAAACATTATAAATACAAGTATGTCAGCATCTGAGGCCTTTGAGTATCACAGATTTTGTAGTTATATGTTGCACTCTGTTTTATTGGTGTAACATTCAGCATAGCATGTATCAGTTTTGAAATGTGTTGTGTGACTGTAAAAGAAAAGGCTCTGATGCTTGTATCATCTCTATTTTATGGCACATCAGCTGCTGACAGTTGCTGGAGGAGGATTGGAATAGATGGTAAATGCGGTGATCCTATGGAAGCATATTTAATGACTTATGCTGAATGCTGCTGTCGTAATGGAATGGCCTGGGGGCGCAGCTGTCAAAAATGTCCAGCCAAAAACTCAGGTTTGGTTTATTGTTTCATTTTATTTTAATTTACTATTTGGCAAAAACCTAGATGTATAAGGCTTTTTTTTACGCATAGGTACTCAGGGTATTGTTTACAATTAAATGACAAATCTTGCAAGAATGCCAGGGAATCGTTAGTATTCTTTCTTGTGAGCCATACTGTCCTTAATGTTCTTCCGAAATACATCCAGAACAAGGGACTGAGCACTCAGTTTAATTCTTAATTCAGTTTTTGTAGAACAAATATAGAACCAATACTGTTTAATTCTGAGAATGCTAGGTAAATCCTGCAAAATAATTAATGCTGTTTGTTGCGATTTAGTTATGTGAGTGCTGTCTCTGTTTATATTTAACTGCTCTGCTTGCAACGTTTTATTTGTGTACATGCAGAAAAGGATTCAACTTGTCATGATTTATATCATTCAGGTCTCAGCTGTAATATTAATTGAGGGTTGTTCTGTGAATAAACAGAAGTAGCCAGAGGAAAGCGGGAAGAGGGTATGTAAAAGTAGGTCCCATTTCCAAGTCCCATGCTCTGAATCAGGGTTCTCTCCAGCCACAGTGATTCTGTGTGCACTGTATACTGGAATGTACTGAAGATGAAGTGGCATTTCCTTTGGATAATTACTTCAATTAGTTTTAACTCCATTTACAAAGTTTTGCATAATATTCTGTGGAGGGCCACTTAGTGATGTCAACCACTGCAGAAAGGTTGAGAAAAATCCATATAATCATACCATGACAATCAGGAACAAATAAGTTAAAGCTACACCTTACATCACACAGTATGCCAGTGAACTTTATGTAAACACCTCCATCTCGTTACAGTATGCCAGTGAACGTAATGTAAACACCTCCATCTTGTTACAGTATGCCAGTGAACTTTATGTAAACACCTCCATCTCATTACAGTATGCCAGTGAACTTTATGTAAACACCTCCATCTCATTACAGTATGCCAGTGAACGTAATGTAAACACCTCCATCTTGTTACAGTATGCCAGTGAACTTTATGTAAACACCTCCATCTTTTTACAGTATGCCAGTGAACGTAATGTAAACACCTCCATCTCGTTATTTGTTTTGTACACTCAATCATGCTGAATGCTCCAACACAACATAACAAGCCACACTGCCAGTGTCATCAGTTAATTCATCATTTTTCATGTCATTGATAACATCTTTGTTATGTTAACTTAATTTTTAAAAGCTGCATAAAAGCTAAAATGTCATCTGTGCTGGCTCACTTTAAAAGGTGCATGAATAGCATACCATAAAACATTCTGACTATATTAAGCACTACGCGAAAAAAGTGCAGTAACTGCAAATTTAAAGAAGCACAATAAAAGTATCATGCATTATAAGTTTGTCGCATTTCTCTAGTTAATAAGTAAAGTTCTGTTTTTCTTCTCCATGGCTTTAGCATGGCTCACCAATGATTTTTGCAAGTGTTTGACTGTAAGGAACTCCAGTACTGTCTCTGTAAGATTTTTGCAGAGGAAAAGTACTTCAGCCAAACATATCATTCCTACTGAACCTGCCACCCAAATGCTCACCTGAGTTCAGTTTTCCCACCCATCTCTCATAGAAAGTATGACATCTCTGCCTTTCAATGGAGCTTGAGGAGGAGCTTCAGGTCACAGCAGTGTGGGGGAACAGTGAAAATAATATATGGAATAGCTTCTTCCTGTTGGTCTACTCAGGAGGCCCCTCCCCACTTCCCCTGATCTTTTCCTGTCAGTGACTCCACCAATCCCAGCCTATCTTTCATCCTATGTTCCATAATCTTCTTAGGCTATGCTGCAGCTCACAACCAGCTTTTCTACACTAATCTAAGCGTGCTTGTGTTGCATCCCATGTACTGCATGTCCCATTTGACAGGCTTTTTATGATATGTTCAACTAAGACATAAGACTAAGGTCTCTCTAAGGCCTCCTATTAGATTTACACTGTGCTCTTTGTTTTCTGGAAGGGAAGAGCTGCCCCACCCCTCCTACACTGGAGTTACTGTCTTTTCTTGGAAGCAGTGGGTCAGCTGTAACAGTAAATCTCAGCACTTCCTCATTTGGGATTTTCTTCAGCCTTATATTATTTTCACTTCTATTTTTGCTGTTCCCACACTGCGGTGACCTAAAGCCCCTCATCAACTTCAGTACTAAGTTACCCCTAGACAGTTCTATTCAACTACCCCAGTTCCTGATCCACTTCTTTTTCACCTCATCACTGAATTTACTCAGCTCCTTTCTTTGTTTTCATTTGTTTGCACCTTTTTGGCTTGATTCTCTCTTTATTTTGTATTCCATTCTATTTTTGTACCTAACCACTTTTTTTTCTGAAAAATTAACCCTAGTCCTGTATTTCCCCCTTAGCCCCATGGTCTAGTTTGGTTGTACATGCCTATTTAGACTGTTTATTAATCTACATGTACATGGATAGTATTCTGCACAGTTAATGCATGGCTGGGAAGGGGGGCATGGCTCAGCCCCAACATGTAGAACAGTCAAGGGTCACATTGTGTCTGTAGTCCTCCTTCCAGTCTATGCACCCCACACCCCATATGCCACCTGTACACTGTCATTTCATCTATATATATATAATTTGACTTTCTATTCCCTGAATTATTTTTCTCACTCAGCTGTGGCTTCTTTATATCCCAAAGCTGAGCATTAAAGCTAATAATGTCTGCTAATCCAAATTTGTTTTTCTCACACTACTGTAAACATCACCATAATAATTTAAATCTGAAGATTGTGCATACTTTGAGGATAGAGGTAGAAGGATTAAACATAGTGGATAAAGTATCTTTTCTGTAGAGAGTGGTGCATGCACATAGCAGCCTGCACTAGAGGTAACGGTTTCTTGAAGACTGGGTAAGTCACACTTCATTCACTAGGACTTACAGCTTGACCAATGAACATGAAACTGGAACATTATGTACCTAAGTGACCTTCCTCTGGTGTAAATGTCTAAATGATAAAAGTATCTTTATAACCATCTAGAGTATAATAAGTACAACTGTAGTCAAAGTCAAAAGTCAAAATAAACTTTATTGTCATTCAGAAATCACACAAGTACAAAAACGGAACAAAATTCCATGTCTCCAGACTCAATGTGCAGACAACATATAGCCTATTTTCACAGACATTTACACATATAACACCTAGCTGTTACAACATGGACATGCAGGTAGACAGACTAATATTGCACATAATTAGAAACACAATTTAACACTTTTTGAACTGAACACTTACTTGCATGAGCCTTTAGTATTACACAGGTACTTGGTTAAGACATTGTATTGATCCTTGCACAGAAAGAGACATTTGAGCATTGCACTGTGAACATTAGAGTATTGGACTATGGACTTTAGAGTATTGCACTATGGTTAATTTACTAATTCGCAGCATGTATTGCACTGTTACTGCAGTGAAAGATCATTCTAGAAGAATGTCTAGGAGAAAACAGCTGACTGTAAGTGTAGCAGCTACTTTCTTGTCATGTCAGAGAATGCCCCCAAAACATTAGGGAGCCAGTGGGGTGAGTAACCACTAAACATGTGATTAAATGTACCACTAGATGCTAACAGTAGTTTTAGCCTACAAATTTCTCTCTTGTTTTACCAGATGCCTTTGTTCAGATGTGTAAATATTTTCACGTGGATGCACACTCTTTTGGAGAAACTGGTTCCTTCTCCTTAGGACGATACCATAAAAGTAAGTAGCCTCCTTATGTATTCGTTTCCTAGAAATAAAATTACCTGTTACGAAACTTGCTTATTAAAACTACATTGCTTGCATTTTTATTACAGTTCTTGACATGTCATGGATTTTGTATGATTTCCTGCAGTTTTTCTATAAACATATAATTTGATGTCAGATGAGACCTGCGTGATTGACTTACACTGCCCATTTTTGTACATCTAGGATAATCTGTTAACCAAATGTGACCCACATCCTATATCCCCTTTCCTCATAAATATTGACTTTCATTTTGTTCCTTACATTCATGAGGTCCTTCACTATTTTCACCCTATGACTTCTTCAGGAAGACCATTTGTTTATCATCTTTTCTATGAAAAAAATCATTGTGGTTAACTCCTGTGAGCCATGCATGCTACAGCTTTAAAATTTGTCATCATCTTCATCTTATGGATTACATTTTTAAAAATGGTGTTTTTCTAGCAGAATTTTGACTCAATTGAGGAAGCTTAATTTTTTTTATTATAACCACAAAGTTTGACCATATTCCCCACTCACACTTTCGGCATGACAAACTGTATTATTGCAGTGTAGACCATACAGTACTTCCACTGTTGTCATCTGGATTGCCTCCTTTTCTGCGGGTGTTCTTGCACAGATAAAGTATCCCAAACTGTATGCAATTTTCCCAGTCACATCTCAGCAACCATTTATATCATCTTGTTTGGAGCTGTATCTCCCTATATGACTCAACATTCTGCCCGCAGCCATCAATAATGTTTTCTTTCATTTTGGAGAAGCCTTTTCCTATATCTCCCCAGCATTTTGACAGCTTTCCTTGTTTAATATATATTGCTTAGGTACGTTAAGTTTTTTATGTTGCTAAGCAAAGGTGTGGTCCACTTTTTTGTTTTTGCTTCAATTCCATCTCTACTAGTGTACTGTTTTCGTGGATATTTGTTCCCAAGATGCCTTAGTTAAAAATTTTTGCATTGTGTTTAACATGCCATGTTTCGCACAATTTCTCTAAACTTGCAATATCTATTTTTTTACCTTTCCTCTGCCTTTTTATATTACCATTGTTGTATCACTTTGTCATCAGCAAAATCCATACTTTTCCTTGCAGAACTCTTGGCAATGTTAGTTTTAAAGGCACTGCAAAGGGACAGGCTGTGATCTGAGTGCTGTGAAACCCCATTGGTTAAACATTTCTTCTAAGTGGACTCTGTCTCCTACTGCCTTCTGTGACTTATTATCCAGTCAGTGTTTTATATGCGGATTCTCATTTCAACCAATAGTAGATTCCTACTGAAGTGTTGGCACTGGAAATGCCAAGTGCCTAAATACCAAAACAATATCGTAAATGAAGGAGAGCTAATCCCAAATATCGCTCTTTTCTTTTAAACTTCTTTTTTGCAGGGTGCACAAACCCCCTGCACACACACCCAAACATATATTTACTAACTCTGAGATCACCACACCTCAGAAAAAAAGGGAGTATCCTGAGAAATAGCCATCTCAGACTTAGTATATGTAAATCCATTTTTTCAGCCATTCAGTCTATGTTTTAGGACTCACTGTAGTGGGTCCCAACATTTCTAATGGTTGCTACGAAGACCACTATATTTGGTGGACAAGTAAATGGATCTTTATACTCATAAACTGACCTAAATTAATTTCACAATCTTTCTAGCTAAGTAATTGAAGCAAAAACATTTAATCCAAACTAATGTTCCTAGTACCATTTTTCTAAACAGCATATTAATTATTTTGATGGAGGATACTGAACTTTGGCCACTCAGATTCTCCACTCCCATATTAAAGAGAAACTCTTTCATCTTCCTTTAAGGCAGGAAACATTAAGATCAAGTACGTCTGCCATGAACATTGGGATCAAGAACATCATTCAGTCATTCTAATAATTTCTGAATCATGGCATGGGCATGTTAATACATTTCCCACAATCTTACAGAAATTGTAATAGTCAATAGTCATTCCCCAGACTATGACCGGGGACCAGAACTGGTAGCAAGGTGTTACTTTTTGTTTTCAGAAACAGTGCTGCTGTAAAAATGACCATGTCTCAGACTGTCTTATTTCCTCATGTGTAATGATCAGCTATGTAACACTAACTAGCTTCATGTACCTACATTCCGTTCCACAATTACACTCAACCTCTAAGTACAAGAAATCTGGGGAAAACACACACACACACACACACACACACACACACACACACACACACACACACACACACACACACACACACACAGGGGTGTAGCTAGGATTTTCAAATTTGTACTGACAGCTCTCAAACTGCTACCCCCCTCCCCAGCCAAGCTACGGCCATTCTCGTAATTCACGGTTCGCGATGAAGAGGCATTCGCTGTAATGCCTCTTCAGTAATATAATATAAATTCACTCAAACTTGGTTCCTTGAATTGAAAATTAACCTGAAATGTCAGTTCTTTGAAAAATGCAGCATGGTAGTTGGGGTAGAGACTTTATGCTTTTGTTTTCTGTAACTAAGGTACAGGTTTTGAGCTTGAGTAAATTACTAACCACCTGCTACCACTAACTAGGATGTTTCATTCACACACACACCCCTACCTACCTCTTAGTGCAAGAAATATGGACAAAGCCTAAAATAAACAGGGACAGATATTAAATAATGTTCTCATGAACTTAGAAAGTTGCTAGAATAACAGGATTTGTGCTAGTATGAGAAAGTTGCTAGAATAACAGGATTTGTGCTAGTATGAATTTTTCTAAAGGACATGAAGTCTGAAGCTCAAATGTCTGTCATTATTTAACAACTTCAGCCTTCAATGATTTTCTAGAAAATCACAAAATTTATGAGGAACAGACAAAAAATATGGGGCAAAAATCTGGACATTCTGCAAAATGTGGACAGTCGAGAGGTATGCTACCTACCACACACACACACACACACACACACACACACACACACACACACACCTCTCAACCTCTTACAGCAACAAACTCATAAATAAAAGTGAGGCAAAGGCCCAAAAAAAAGGACTTTTTTTTTAAATATTGCTCTTATAAACTTAGAAAGATAATAGAATAGTAGTAGGTCTTGCATCAGTACAAATTTTCTGAAAGGTATGAAATCTGAAACTGAAATGTCTGCATTATTTTCTAACTTCAGTCTTTAACAATTTGCCACTAATTTGCCAGAAAACTGCAATTTTATGAAAAACAGACCAAAAATGTGATGCAAAAATATAAAATTGCCAGACAATACAGCTGGGAACCTGTCAAAGGAGGGACTCCATTTTAATATGAGCACAGTTAACTTAGAGCAGCTGACAAAATTAGAGAATCTACATGCATTTCTGAAATAAAAGTAATGTATAACTCTGATCATTACAGTTATTTATAAAAGTAAAGTAAACCCTCCATGTTTTCTTCGAAAATTGCTATTTTGTGGTGGGATCATTAGGGGAAGAGCAACATTTTGAGCCAAAATCAGGGACAGTTGAGGTTTGGCTATGCCTAATTCTATAAAGCAATTTATTTGCATGTACCTCTCAACCTGTTAATGCAATAAATCTGGACAAGGCCAAATATATTGAGGGAACATATAAACAGTACTAAAATTGCTATTGTATAAACTGGGACAGTTGATAGAACAGGTCTTATTTTAGCATGCATTTTTCTGAAGGTTATAAAGTCTGAAACTAGTGTGTCATTATTTAGTGACTTAATTCCTAAATCATTTGCCAGAAAACCACAAATTTTGAGGAACAAACCAAAAATAAGAAGCAAAAATCTATTCATTCTTTGAAAATCTGGACAGTTGGGAGGTATAGTTCAGCTGGGGCTGTCTAAGTTTGCCGCCCTTCCCTCACAAAACCATGGTCGAATGGAGCCTCCTGCAGCCATTCCAATGATCCATTACTTTGCTATTTCACTCCATTTACCATAAACACTAATGTGCATACTGATTTACTTCTATGATGATTTGAACTTCATTTGAAAGTTTTATTTTGCATTTTACAGCACAAACACTAAGACATCTGCTAAACAAACTTGGCATTAAAACTTCTCTGCCCTTGAAACTCACATTCATTGAAAAACATTAAAACCCACATTCAAAGAAAAATACATTTTACCCGTGGCAGATAAAAATTAATTCTGGGCTGCTTTTAAATCATAGGCCCCTTGCATATGAAACATACATGTGCTCTTTGATACACCTTCCTATTGCTTTGAACATTTTTCCAGTAAACAGTGAAACAAAACTGCCCAATTCAGAACATTTCCATCATAAAAGTATACTCAAACTTCTACAGTCCACCATTATCAGTAAATAATATGCACAATCTCTGAAGTAGTAAAAAAAGTCATCTAAATAATTCCACATTAAATAAATCTAACTAATGAAGAGGTTGCTGCTAGCAATCACCTTTATATTTCATGGCTTCACCGAAAAATAAAGTGTCTGATGCCCCTGAGGAATAAATTGCCTAAATTACATTAAAAATAAGCTAGTAATATTGCAATAGGAAATGGATGGCAAACTGATAACAGGCTCATAGTTAGTGTCTTAACTTTCAGTACAGCAGCATTCACCCCTTATGGGAGTAGAACCAACAACCTTCTGCATTAAAAGCAAGTACACAACATGTTGTGCTACTAGCAATGTGAGCCAGCTTAGCATAATCAGCACTAAACTTCTCTTCCCCTGCAGCTCTCAGCTCCTTGTAAAATCTACGCAATACTCAACTACATCTCAACTTCGCAGCACAAGTCTGGAAAAAGCCAAATTTATTGGGGTGGGTCAAAAGGGCAAAAAACAGGAACACATTAAACATTGCTTGTATAATCTTGGAAAGCTGCTAGAATAAAATGCTGTGTTACCATCATACATTTTACTGCCAAGGTCCCTGTGCAAAATAGTCAGAACAACATACAACTATGCCAAATCACCTGCTTTGTGAAAGAGAGGAAGACTGAAACTTAAATGGCTATCATTTAATGAATTCAGTTCTCACCATAGCTGTCAACCTCTTAGCACAAAACACCTGGACAAACCCAGTAATGAGGGAATACAGCCCTCAAACATATTCAGTGAATTCAGTTCTTGCCATAGCTGTCAACCTTAGCACAAAAAACCTGGACAAAGCCAATAACAGGGTATTACAGTCCCAAAAATAAGGACAAATTTCAAATAGTCATAAACTTAAAAAAATTGCTATAAAAAAGGTTGTGCTACTATATATTTATTGCTAGAATAAAAAGTTGTTTTACTATGTATTTTCTGAAGAATATGAAGTCTGAAATTCAAATGCCTGTTAATTTTACTTCTGACGAAACAAAAACAATTTTCAGCAGAAGCCCAGGGAGAAATACTGTAGACACATGTCTTTGTAAAATGGCAGGACACCAGAGCAAATCCACACAAACACAGGGATAAGATGCAGACTCCACACAAAAGGCACCCCAGCCAAGAATCAAACCAGAAAACCTATAGCTGTGAGGCAACAATACTGCCACTGCACCATCAAATATGTAAGGAAGTAAACATTCAGAAACCTGAAGTCTGAAATTTAAATGCCTGTCAATTTGTTAATCAGGACAGTCTGACTTGGAACAAAAAAAAACAATTCTCAGCAGAGGCCCAGGAAAAAATAATGCAGACATGTCTTTGTAACATGGGAGGACACAAAAGCAAACCCACACAAACACAGGGAGAAGATAGACCCCCCCCCCACAAAGAAGGCACCCCAGCCAAGAACCAAACCCAAGAACCTACAGCTGTGAGGCATCAATGCTACATTGCTACCACTGCACCATCAAATTTCAAGCATTGCAATATTTAAACACCACAGATATGAGGAATAGATCAGATCAAATAAGAGGCAAAAATCTGCAATTTTTACAAATGGTGGTGGGTAGGGAATTCAGGTCTTTAACACCTGCATACAAGGGGGTTCAAGCCTGAGGTATTCCCTAGCACACCACCATCACCAGTACATCCCACCTGCGGCATTTTCACACACACACACACACACACACACACACACACACACACACACACACACACACACACACACACACACACACACTTCAGCTTACTCACCAACCCTCGGTTGCAACAAGACCTTCTAAATAAACTCCTTGAAGCGAGACCAACATAACACACACTTCAGCTTACTCACCAACCCTCGGTTGCAACAAGACCTTCTAAATAAACTCCTTGAAGCGAGACCAACATAACGTGTAAATCCTCTCAGCTTACTCACCAACCCTCGGTTGCAAGACCTTCTAAATAAAATCCTTGAAAAGAGACCAACATAACGCGTAAATCCTCCAGCTCAACCAACATAACGCTTAAATCCTCCCGCTTGAAAAGCATTTGAACCGTCCGGAAATACATGCGCGGTGAGCTCCATTCCGACTGGCTGCCCTGATGAGCTCAAGTGAAAAATTAAAAAGCTACCCCCCTTCTAAATAAGTTGTACTGAAATCAGTACAGTGCGTATGCCTCCCGACGTCCCTGCACACACACACACGCACCATCAGTCTCATAATTTTTTAACTCATTATATCTGGCAGAATTTCCAAGTGTCATTTTGACAACAGCAAACAATAACTGAAATTCTGAAACCCTTTTTTCAACTTTAATGAATCTTATTTCTTAATAGCCAAATGATCCAGTCTTAACATCTTTTATAGAGTTCTAAAATAAATGTTTCATAATATCAATAAAGTCAACTGCTCCATTAGATCTTTCTAAAACTTTAAAAATATATATATGGCCATTCAAAAGAATCAAAAGCTTTCTCTGTATCTTACTTTTTTTAACAACACAGGTTCCTTATTTTTCATTATTCAACAGAACAGTAAAAACTTACATTCTGTGTGCATTCCTCATGCATGTTTTGCTGTCTGTAGTTGCTCTGCTGACTGGCCAGTTAATGCTTAGATTTATTAATGTTTATGCATGCAGTTCAGCCCAGAAGTAGAGCTCACATAGGTTCATAGGTGTGTACTAGGCTAATGGCCCTGGAGCCTTTACAAGCCTAGCCCATAGGATTACCCTGGCATCGTGCCACCCGACCTTAGTTCCCAGTACCTCTGTCGAGTAAAGCCACTGGAGTGATCCCTGGGGTGAATTTTCTATTTCCCATCCACTCATCAAGATTTCTCTTGAAGAGGGTCAGTGAGGTGCTCTGCTTGACATGTATGGGAAGTCTATTCCATAGCGTGGGCAGTCTCTGGGTTACGAACCTGTCCCTCCAGCACGTTCTGTTTATTGTGGTAATGAGGTAGAGGTCTCTGGAGTATGTGGTGTGGAGGAATTGGGATTTCTTTAGATGTAGCATTTTTAACAGAGCTGGGTCAGACAGGGCTTTATAAGTCAAGCAGAGATCGCCTCTAAGTAGGCGATATGAGACAGAGAATAGTTGGAGTCTTTTGAGTCTGTCCATATAGGACACGTGTTTAAGGCCTAGGATCCTCTTTGTGAGGTACTTTTGTGGCCTCTGCAGTTGTTGCGGGTATCATTATTCTTGGCTCGACACAACATTACTCACTTTTCTCCCCTTCCATTCTTTTATCATATTATGTTCACAGTCGGTTAGTTAACAAATTGTGACAGCATCTCTCACACCATGCAGTTTGTATCAACTGCTACTCTTAATATAGATATTCTTAATGTCCTTTCTTTATTATAACTGCACCATTGCAATCTCAATGTATTATCCTATGTCCATGTTTGCAACACTTTGTGAGTTTTAATAACTTTTAACTATTTACAATCTTTTGTTCCTGTAATATAGAGTTTGAGCCAGGGAACAGATAGACTGGGGGGTCACTACTTATATCCTTTTAGCTCATCCAGGGTAGATGTTCTTTTTATCTTCTTATGTTACGTATACTTTAGAACAACTGTCTCTCATTTTATGCTAATTTGGATAGTGGGGAAGTCATTTTGTTTTACAATTTTCTTTGTGTACCCCTTCCCTTTAACCACTTTTTGTTTAACCAGCCTGGCTTGGAATTTCTTATTCCACATACTCTAACCATTTCTACCATTTCCTTATATACTTAAGCTTGTTTTTCCTCCCGTTCATCCAATTGAGCGACTAGGTTAGCTGCTTGTTGCATTTATAGGGATTCCGTCTTTTTCCATCTTCTTGTTACTCTTTACACTAGTAATATTATCCCAACTAAATGCTAATGGCTCTTGACTACATGCTGTATTTTTCCCAGTAGGTATACATTTCCATGACCTCAAAGTGACTCTCTATTGATCATGATCTGTAAAATCTATTTTAAATCTCTCTTTAATCTTTCATACTCCTATAAAATGTGTGCCCCTCTTTTTTCAAGCATCTCCAACAGCTCTTCTCTGCCACTGGGAAACACTTTTTAATTCTTAGCAGGATATAAAAATACCTGTACAGGCATTTGCATACAAAGATGTAGAATTTTCTGGATTTCATTGCATATTACATAAATTGGTGTCTTTGTACCCATTTTCTTTTGAAAATTTCAGTTCTTAAATCTTTTACCCAATCAGCTTTCATTTTTTCAGAACTGTTGGCTTTCAAATCTATCAACGTTTTATATATTTTAGGTAATGCCTTCTTTTCTGCACCTGTTCCTTCTCTAGTGCTTCTTAAGATATATTTTCATCTCAAGCTCTGCTCTTCCTCCTTTTGAGCTTTTCTTCTCACTGCTTACTGCATCTGAGTAGAGATACCTCCGAACTACAGTATTTCTCGTGCTAAACTGCTGTATAAAATGTATGTCAAGATCCTGTCATTGGGCTCATATGAAAAGGCTTTAGCTGACTGGCTTCAGAAATGTATGTGTCATTCATTAACCCACAAGTTATGTCTTTCTATGTGAATAGTAAGTTCTCATTGTTTTGTATTATTTGTGTCTTTTCCCTCAGTGGCACAGTTTACATCAGTACATGTTTCCATTAATTTCAGTTCCTTTCCCTTTTACCAGCACTAACTCAGACTAATAAAATGTGATTGTTCATGCTGTCTGTGAAACGCTCAGGTTTTAGCCATTATGCTTTGTTCCCTTAGGAGAAGACAGCTCCGAAGAGGAATCAGAAGAATGTGTATGTAGGAGCGGGAGCTGTGTGAGAACTAACAAAGGACTCACATGTGAATGCCCTCTTGGATTCCAACTTGACCAAAGCAAGACTGCATGCAATGGTATGAACACCTTACTTACATTTAACGTCTTCCAGCCTCACTACTAAGTTAAATCAAAAACTTTGATCTTTTTCAAATATGTGTATCATTTACTAGTTCTTTTTGGTTTTACTTTCCATACTGCTAGTGCAATGTTGGACTTGCACTGTGTACTTCATGACTCTTTTGTTTAAACATCAACTATACCACTTGCAAGTTGTAATACCAAACAGGTATATCATCAAATACTGAACGTCCAAAATGCAGACCATCAAAAGAATGATCCTTTTAGACTGAGTCTAAAATGATTGAAAACAACAAAAATTACAAATTATTTCTTTCAGGGGGCAAGCTTCCCTGCACCACCCAACACCCCCCTGCTATAATACACACCAACTCCAAGTTTGCATAACAGTGGGATAAGGGCAAATTCCCTTATCTCACTGCACTGCGATCCGGTACAAGATTCCCTTACCCCACTGCACTGCAATCCCATACAAAAGGCTGACACCAAAAATTTCATTGAAAACAACATTCACTCATATGACCATTCACTGTTATTTGTAGCCTGAAAAATGTTCACTCATATGCACACTCAATGTTTCAGCCTGTAACCCTGCAAACATATAAACATGTCACAGCTGCCTTTACTACATCAGCCAATGAACTATTCTTTTCCAAGAGTGAAGGGGCTGCAAAATTGTGTAAGATCATGTTTTGCAGCTAAATGCAAGAATATGAACCATAGAATTTTGTTCAGAAATCATTCTAAGTTCTTTGTACTGTCTACAGCCTAAAGTAAAAAAAATTAAATAAAATTAAAACTGCACAGAAATGTGGGGCAGTCATTTAAAGAAAGTTCTGACAGAAATAAAATAAAGACTAGTCTCTTACAAGCAGTGTTGATAGTCATCTGTTTATTTATTTACTATTTATTAACCAGATAAGTGCATGATTGCATGGATTACTAGTATATTAGTTAGCTGTCATGATCATTATAACACATTCAGGTATGTATAGAGTTTCATGCAAAAAAAATGTGAGTTCAACATAACGTAAGATGAATAGCACAATGAGACATTTCTATAAGGTGAATCTGTAAGACACCTTTACAAGCCAGTAAATAACAAAATTAGTAATGCAATTTGACTACCACTGCCATACAGCAGGCTTTACTCCTGCAACCTTATTACTAACATAATTACCTCCAAGATCACTGTATATTAGGAAAGGAGAAATTTCCACACAGCACTCCATGAAACAACATGCATCTATATACTCATTTACTTTCAAAAGCTTCTATTACACTTTATATACCCAGTGGTGAAAAGCTAGGTGCTGCATGGATAGACATAGGATAAACACAATACACATAAGTATTACTAAACATTAACTAATCCTGAACATGAGTGTAGGTAAAATAAAATATGATAATGTGAACTGCAAGTATTTTTTATAGAAACACAGATCACAGCCACTGCTTAAATTATACCACCATTGAAACTTCCCCTCAAGAAACTTAGCTATAAACTTCATGTTGCAATGTCCTCAAGTACATGGTCACCAGATATCTGGTAAGTTTCAGAAATTACCAGAAACCAGGGTAAGTCACAAAGGAAGTGTGATTCATATCACTCATGGTCATCACATAGCCTTGATTCAATCGGCATGGGCCCTAAGCAATGAGAAGGCCAAGTACAGAGATAACTTCCTCAATACCATGAACTGTTGTAATCTGCACATAAGTAAGGGTGCATGGCAGAAATATGAAATGTGTATCATTGACCTGATTAAAACACTACCCACATATCTTGGGTGACACAGCACAGCCATAACTTGAACCATCCACTAGCTAAAGGGTCAGAACACAATACCTGAACTTTGATTGCCAGTCTGTCACCAAAAACATTGCTAGGGGATTCACCCTGATCAATTCACCAAAACAGAGCATCAGCAAGTTGCCCACTCCCATCTTTACAAAATCTACATGCACGGTTACCATTCTTTCACAATGCTGTGCCAATTACAAGACATTTTGTCCAGGCATTTACTCCATATTTGTAATTATAATACATGCAGTTAACGTTACTTCCCAAGACTTCTGCTATATTTCTTCTGTGCTGTCTGTAAATGCTCATGGACAACACCCTCCAGCTTCCTTCCGGAACAAAATGACTGACAGCTTCCAAAGCATCTGAAGTGTTCTGGATGTGTATTCTTTGTGCAACAGGATGTCATATGCATTGCAGCAAAAACCCAAACTGAAGAAACACATGCACTGCAGTCGCAAACAATTAGGGCAATCCTTGAAAAACTACACAACACAAGTAACTTGGTCAAGCTGAAGAATTTCTTACCACTGTATTTTATGCCTTTTTGGAAGGAGAGACAAAAAAAACATAACAAATGAAGGCAGTATTTCAGTAAACAATACTATGCTTATAAATCTACTGTCACTCAAAAATACATAGAAAGAAATACGGAAAAGTATTTTACTGGTAAATGATAAGTTTATGAAGTATCACTGCTCATTACTTCATGGTTATTGTACCCAAAGTTATGCAGATCATTTAAAAAGATTGTTTTGTGTTGTAGCTATCAGCCACTACTTGGTGAAACTACAGCCAGCACATGAGGAAAGTATCCTCAGCCCACCCATCTCAGCCAGCACATGGTGAAAGTATCACTTCCTAGTACAACCAGGCTATGGTGATTATACCCCTACCCCTCTCATGTCCAGGATATGGTGATTATACCTCCACCCGTCCTATGTCCAGGCTATGGTGATTCTACCCCTACCCCTCCCATGTCCAGGTTATGGTGATTATACCTCTACCCCTCCCATGTCCAGGTTATGGTGATTACACCCCTACCACTCCCATATCCAGACTGTGGTGATTATACCCCTATACCTATCATGTCCAGGTTATGGTGATTCTACCCCTACCCCTCCCAAATCCAGGTTATGGTGATTTTACCCCTACCCCTCCCATTTCCAGGTTATGGTGATTATACCCCTACCCTTCCCAAGTCCATGTTATGGTAATTATACTCCTACCCCTCCCATGTCCAGGCTATGGTGATTATACCCCTATCCTTCCCATGTCCATGTTATGGTAATTATACCCCTAACTCTCCCATATCCAGGCTATGGTGATTATACCCCTACCCTTCCCATCTCCATGTTATAGTAATTATGCCCCTACCCCTCCCATATCCAGGCTATGGTAATTATACCCCTACCCCTTCCATGTCATTCAGCATAGTGCAACTGTTTCCTCCATCCATGTCAGGTAGTAACATGGTAATAGCACTGTATCAAAGTCAGTCAGAGTATGGTTATAGTATCCCCTGACTCGACCCATGTCCAGCAGTCCATGGTGATAGCACCCCCCACCCATGACAGCTAACATATAGTGATAATACCCCAGAACCGTATCAGCCAGGGCATAGTTATTGTGCCACCATCCATGTCAGCCAAAATGTAGTGAAAGTACCCACCACCCATGATAGTCAGTATATGGTGAAAGTACCCACCACCCATGTAAGCCAAAAACATGGTGATATTACCCACATCCGTGTCACAAAGTTCATTGTAACAATGTTTCTAATCATGTCATGCGTGTTAATACTACAGTATATCAGGCTGTACATAGCAATAGTGTCCCCACCAATGTCATCCAGCACATGCTCATAAATCCCCCACACATGTCAGTCAGTGTATGGTGATAAATGCCCCACATGAGAACTAGTACATGATAATAGTGCTCCCACCCAGTCAGACAGTGTAGGATGATAATAGCCCCTGTTTACGTTAGGTAGTTTACAGTGATAATTCCTTCAATTGTGTCAGCCAGAACATGGTGATAGTGCCCCACCAATTTCCACTAGTACATGTTGCTATTACCCATCACATATCAACTAGTACATGGTGATAACACCCCCACCTATACCAGGTAATGCATGCCTATTGTACTATACCCATGTGAACAAGTTAATAGTGATAATTCCCCAACCCATGAAATCTCCTATTTGGTAACAGTACCACCAGTCTTATCAACCACTGCTTAGTAATACTATCCACTCATGTCAACTAGAACATGGGAATATTACCCACGTCTGGCAGTTCATGGTGATAGTAGGCACCAGTACACAGTGATAACATCCCTCCTTACATGAACCATTGCATGGCGATAGTATGCCCATGCATGTCTGGCAGTTCGTGGTGATAGTAGGCACCAGTACACAGTGATAACATCCCTCCACACTTACGTGATCTACAGCAAGGTGATATGCTACACAAACAGTTACACATTCCTGGGTCAGTCCTAGTGCTGTATGGTTCACATACAATTACACATTCTTGGGTCACTCCTCCTGCTGTATGGTCCACATACAGGTACGCATTCCTGGGTCATTCCCCCTGCTGTATGGTCCACATACAGTTACACATTCCAGGCTCACACCTCCTGCTGTATGTTCTACATATAGCTAGATATTCTTGGGTCACTCCTCCTGCTTCATGCTCCACATACATTAACACATTCAATGGTGACTCCTTACTCATTCTCTACATACAGGTACACATTCAGTGGTGACTCCTTACTCATTCTCTACATACAGGTACACATTCAGTGGTGACTCCTTACTCATTCTCTACATACAGGTACACATTCAGTGGTGACTCCTTACTCATTCTCTACATACAGGTACACATTCAATGGTGACTCCTTACTCATTCTCTACATACAGGTAAACATTCAGTGGTGACTCCTTACTCATTCTCTACATACAGGTACACATTCAATTGTGACTCCTTACTCATTCTCTACATACAGGTACACATTCAGTGGTGACTCCTTACTCATTCTCTACATACAGGTACACATTCAGTGGTGACTCCTTACTCATTCTCTACATACAGGTACACATTCAATGGTGACTCCTTACTCATTCTCTACATACAGGTACACATTCAATGGTGACTCCTTACTCATTCTCTACATACAGGTACACATTCAGTGGTGACTCCTTACTCATTCTCTACATACAGGTACACATTCAGTGGTGACTCCTTACTCATTCTCTACATACAGGTACACATTCAGTGGTGACTCCTTACTCATTCTCTACATACAGGTACACATTCAGTGGTGACTCCTTACTCATTCTCTGCATACAGTAACACATTCAGTGGTGACTCCTTACTCATTCTCTACATACAGGTACACATTCAATGGTGACTCCTTACTCATTCTCTACATACAGGTACACATTCAGTGGTGACTCCTTACTCATTCTCTACATACAGGTACACATTCAGTGGTGACTCTTTACTCATTCTCTACATACAGGTACACATTCCTAAGTCACTCCTCCTGCTTCATGCATCACATACAGTAACACATTTAATGGTGACTCCTTACTCATTCTCTACATACAGGTACACATTCAGTGGTGACTCCTTCCTCATTCTCTACATACAGGTACACATTCAATTGTGACTCCTTACTCATTCTCTACATACAGGTACACATTCAGTGGTGACTCCTTACTCATTCTCTACATACAGGTACACATTCAGTGGTGACTCCTTACTCATTCTCTACATACAGGTACACATTCCTAAGTCACTCCTCCTGCTTCATGCATCACATACAGTAACACATTTAATGGTGACTCCTTACTCATTCTCTACATACAGGTACACATTCAGTGGTGACTCCTTACTCATTCTCTACATACAGGTACACATTCAATTGTGACTCCTTACTCATTCTCTACATACAGGTACACATTCAGTGGTGACTCCTTACTCATTCTCTACATACAGGTACACATTCACTGGTGACTCCTTACTCATTCTCTACATACAGGTACACATTCCTAAGTCACTCCTCCTGCTTCATGCATCACATACAGTAACACATTTAATGGTGACTCCTTACTCATTCTCTACATACAGGTACACATTCAGTGGTGACTCCTTACTCATTCTCTACATACAGGTACACATTCAATTGTGACTCCTTACTCATTCTCTACATACAGGTACACATTCAGTGGTGACTCCTTACTCATTCTCTACATACAGGTACACATTCAGTGGTGACTCCTTACTCATTCTCTACATACAGGTACACATTCCTAAGTCACTCCTCCTGCTTCATGCACCACATACATTAACACATTCAATGGTGACTCCTTACTCATTCTCTACATACAGGTACACATTCCTAAGTCACTCCTCCTGCTTCATGCACCACATACATTAACACATTCAATGGTGACTCCTTACTCATTCTCTACATACAGGTACACATTCAGTGGTGACTCCTTACTCATTCTCTACATACAGGTACACATTCCTAAGTCACTTCTCCTGCTTCATGCACCACATACAGTAACACATTTAATGGTGACTCCTTACTCATTCTCTACATACAGGTACACATTCCTAAGTCACTCCTCCTGCTTCATGCACCACATACATTAACACATTCAATGGTGACTCCTTACTCATTCTCTACATACAGGTACACATTCAGTGGTGACTCCTTATTCATTCTCTACATACAGGTACACATTCCTAAGTCACTCCTCCTGCTTCATGCCTTGCATACAGCTACACATACATAGATCACTCCATCCTGTGCATTTCTGAAGTTCCTTCATTACTCCTAGAATTTTCCATCCATAAACCTTGCATTCCACAGAGTTTCACAGTAGATTAAAGTGCATCTCTTTCTTGTCCAACATCTGCATTCTAGTTCTTAGCACAACCATACAGTGTTGTTATTGCTGACGTGTGACCCTCTTAAATCCACTCCGTCCATTTTCTCTCTCTCCCTCTATTTTTCCAGGCTAAGGATGTTCTCTCTCCTTATTAGGATCATCATCTTGTGCTGTCATCTGACTTTCACCAAAGCTGATACCATATCCCTATGACCCCCCTACCCCCAGAAATGGGCACCTTCCTTTTTACTGCTGGATGATTAAGATCCTCAGTAGTATGGCTCTTTTCTCTTCCAACTCTTTCAATAATTTGTTGACTCCCTCATCATTCCCTTGTCCTGCACCTAGAAACCTTTTTATGTTACCCAATTACCAGGGGGGCTCACCATCTCTATACAGATTTAAAGCTCATCCATAACATCTTCAACTATCTACATTATCTCTTCTTGAACATGTACTAAAACCTTTTTCCCTTACTTCTTGTGCCTTTCTAAGCACCCTGAACAGAGGTAACCACATATCCCAGTCCTTTTCACAGTTTGCATCATGTAACTAGAGCCATTGTCTCCATCCATAAGCACCAAATGCCATTAACTAATTTAATCACTTTAGCTTCAGGAATTTCACTGCATCACCTCACATCTCAGCTCTCTTCTCTCAGTTTGATGCTTCTCTCTGTTCTCTTTGTATTACCTTTCCTCATTCACAATCTTCCTTCTCCTTAGCGACTTCTGTCTTTGCCATCAAATATTAATTCACAGAGAGTGCAGTTTAAATATATACTTCCACTCCCTCTTCCAGCAGTTCTTTACCCCTCAGGCTTCAGTGTAGGGAGACCCCATCACATGTCCTCACGAGTACAATCAGATGATATTCTCGATTTTACTGCTGACATTGATATGCCTTTTTCCACTCATAACATGCTCTACCCATTATAGTTTTTAACCATATTGAGCTTTTCCTTTCTACTTTCCCACCCCATTGCATTCCAGTGAGAGCAGAACCCTATAACAATAGCACCCTACATATACTATCATCTTTCTCCTCACATTCCCCTTACCTTCCTGATTCTGATAATTATCTGTTTCCCTGTAGCACCCCCAGACAGTTTTTCCTATAATTCTGTTTTCCACCATTATGTTCATAACTGTACACCTCCATTCCTTGTTAGCCATCCCTACATAGTTCCTTTGGTCTTTCTATCAACATTCCTATATTTTCTGTCTACTACTCCTCCTTGTCTACGTTAACATCAGTCATGTTCCATAGCTCGTATCATATTTTTCAACCTTCTACTGATCCACTTATCACACTCCTCTGCCCTTCTGTGTTTTGTTGAATGATCCCTTTCTGCCCACCATGGCAGCACTCCCTTAGTGTCACCCCAACATTGTTACCCTACAGCCATCAGTGTTACTCATTCATTTTCTGCCTTACTCTGATCAGATGTTTCCCTCTCTCTGTTCCCTTGTATTCACCCTGTAACATCATAATTCATTTTATTTTCCTGATTCTACCCCTAAACTACCTTCCTTCCTATAACTGGATCACCCTCCCATAGATACTGAAGCTCATTCTCCTCAATTCCCTCATCTGTACCAGCACTGTACGTATAATGCACATTATCATTTTTATCATTCCTATGTTTCCGTCTCCGTTTTCTACTCACTGACTTCTTCTGCTTCTTCATCAAAATAAAACTGATTTTGTAAAAGATGTGGATATGTGTGACCATTTCTATGAAATCGTAAAAACCTGTACATTTTTTATGGAAGTGTTATTTCCTTCTGCTGGGGAATACAAAAATTATACATAGGACGTGAACCATAAAGCAGACGTGAACCAGTAACTGTACTTGTACTCTTTGATTATATCTGTGACTGTTCCAAGGTCAGAAAGCTAAGGGGCA
>NC_056728.1:10857841-10860341 GCF_019279795.1 Protopterus annectens | reverse complement strand
AAGTTAAATTGTCAATGTGTCTAGGTGGAGCATATCCTAGGCCATGATAAAGTTCGTTTTCAATGCCCTTAATAAAAATATCTAGATTAGGAGGTAGCTGTGGACTAAACATGCTCTTCTTTTTAAAACTCTGTTCAGTTCCCAGATTATCACATTTAAACAACAGTTTTAAACTAACATTTCTGGCAAACATCCTAATAGCAATCAGAATATCAGAGATGTCCACTCTTGTGCTTGGTATGAATGTTAGACCTTTCTCTAAGACCATTGATTCATATCCAGTAAGTACATGTTTGGAAATATTCCAAACTAACGACTGTTGGCCCATTTCTTCCTGGGCATACTGTAAAGGTCGCCCTCCCTCTTCTTGGCGTCCCTGTCCGTCCCCTGATCGATGGATCTCTTTCTCCCTGTTCGAATAGGAGGGTACTTCCGGAAAATCCCGCTTATCAGCATTGTGTAAATTGTGTAATTTGTCCAACTGTATTTTACGTCGGACCACAGTGCCAGTCCGATTCAAGTTGTCCATAGGAGCAACAATTGGTGCTTGTGCAGGTGTAAAATATATGGATGTTACCGACTGTGGGGTATTAATTACATCAGAGCACTCATTCAACACATTTGAACTCTTGCTCTTTGAGTTCAATATTGTGTTGTTTGTGATAGAAGGCTCAGCTAAAGTTGACGTAGTAGGTTGACAGTCATTCACAATTGATTCACCTGTTTTATTTGTGTCCCTTGTGTTCAACTTGGATGGTATATTATGTAGGCCATTGTCTTGTTGTAAAGAACTACCAGTGTCTCTCAGGTCTGTATTAGGGACTCTAGGCCACATGAAGACATTATTGGACTGGAAATCATTTTTATCTCTTTGCAGTTTCCTTTTCTTTTGATTAAGTAAAACATTCCCAAAACGGTTCACCTTGTCTGTTAATTCTTGTACAAACAAGTTCGAAAAATCTGAGCCAATAATGTCGGCCAAACGTTTCTCTTGTTGGCTGATGTGTGTCATTAGCTCGTCTTCCATGGGTTTGAAATAATCAATGATTAACTTCATGTGCGCCCTACTGGCTTGCAAATTAATTACTTGCCATCTTGCAAGTAAATCAGGGTACGTGGTTCCGTAGGTTGGCATATTGAGAATACGGAGTCCACGGGGTACAACATTAAAAAATAGACTAGCCTCAAGATGCTGTCTCTGTAACAGCAAGTGCTTATACTTATACAAGTCATTCTCCATGTCTCTCTTTAATTGTCTGATCAGGGCACGGACCTGAGAGATATTGGTAGTTCTTTAGAATAAAACAAAGGTCCACATAGTGTACCATCCACGTCAACTTTAGCTGAGCCTTCTATCACAAACAACACAGTATTGAACTCAAAGAGCAAGAGTTCAAATGTGTTGAATGAGTGCTCTGATGTAATTAATACCCCCCAGTCGGTAACATCCATATATTTCACACCTGCACAAGCACCAATTGTTGCTCCTATGGACAACTTGAATCGGACTGGCACTGTGGTCCGACGTAAAATACAGTTGGACAAATTACACAATTTACACAATGCTGATAAGCGGGATTTTCCGGAAGTACCCCTCCCTATTCGAACAGGGAGAAAGAGATCCATCGATCAGGGGACGGACAGGGACGCCAAGAAGAGGGAGGGCGACCTTTACAGTATGCCCAGGAAGAAATGGGCCAACAGTCGTTAGTTTGGAATATTTCCAAACATGTACTTACTGGATATGAATCAATGGTCTTAGAGAAAGGTCTAACATTCATACCAAGCACAAGAGTGGACATCTCTGATATTCTGATTGCTATTAGGATGTTTGCCAGAAATGTTAGTTTAAAACTGTTGTTTAAATGTGATAATCTGGGAACTGAACAGAGTTTTAAAAAGAAGAGCATGTTTAGTCCACAGCTACCTCCTAATCTAGATATTTTTATTAAGGGCATTGAAAACGAACTTTATCATGGCCTAGGATATGCTCCACCTAGACACATTGACAATTTAACTTTACTTGAGAGAGAAGCGTTAATAGCTTTGAAGACAAATGAGACAATCATTGTTAGACCATCTGACAAAGGTGGACGTATCACAGTAATGGACAGGTCAGCTTATATTGATAGTATGCTTGGAATGTTGAATTCTCCAGCATATGAACATGTGGACCACAATTATGTGAACATTTGTATACAGAATGTTTGGAGAACTTTAGATGAATGTGTTATGTTAAATGTTTTAACGAAAGAATTGTATGACTATTTTAGGATAGATTCACCATTACTTCCTTGTATTAGCGGTTTGCCAAAAATACACAAAGATTTGCATAATCCCCCCCTGAGACCCATTGTGGCTGGGGCAGGATGGTTAACGGAGCCCATATCGATATATTTGGATCATAGGCTTAAAACGATTCTGTCTGAATTCCAACATATATTAAAAGACACTGGTCAGTTTTTGGAGGACTTGTTTCAATGTATTAACACCATGGATA
>NC_056728.1:10752841-10835341 GCF_019279795.1 Protopterus annectens | reverse complement strand
TTTTCCCATATATGTGACAAATGCCAGTCAATTTAGATTTTTTAGTTGATAGTGCATGTTTAATTTTTTTACACACCACCTAGTCTGCTTGGAATATTTCCAGCCATGATTCCATATCGTTAGAAATGTAAGCAGCAAGTCATAGAAGAGGGATTACATTTGGGGGGAGGGTCTGTGAGAAACTGAAACAATTTAAACTTATTGCATCTCTGGGACACTCCCATTAGGCTTGCTCCCACTCTTTTTCTGGTTTCATTAAATACTATAGACTCTGTTGAGTTTCATAAGAACAAGCTTCTTGACTGATTATGTTGGTTGCTAAAAATGTTATCCCCAAATAATGGAAATCAGAAACTCCTCCACAACTCTGTTAAGTCAGTGAAATATTAAATAATTTTTGTAATGAGTATTATTCGGAAGCACTCAAAGACTGGATATTTAGGCCTTCTTCCAGGATTTTCAATAATGCAAAGTATGAAAGGAGAAAATAATATTATTGGCAAGATGTGACTAATTTACTTTTTTCTCATTTAATTCCTGTCACTATTTATTGCTAAATTGCTTTATTTGACAAATGCTAGTCTTAAGAAAAAGTTAATGGTATGGAAGTGTATTTCAAGGCAGAATCTGAATGAAGATATTTGCCAGATGGAATACTGTTGCTAGAACTTGTTCCTATAAGGCTTTAGCAGTTTGGATGTTCTAGAAATAACATGTCAATTAAAATCAAAGAAGAAAATTCAAAGTAATAAGGCTGTGACCCCATCTCTAGGTCTGGCCTAGTGTGTTAATCAAAAACAGAAAGGAATACTGGTGAACTTTACTTTGGGTCCGCCTCTGGGGTGTTAAATTAAAGTGCACCCTGCATGAAGTTTGCACTGTATAAGTTGGATTTAATTTTAGCATGATTGAATAAAGTTTATAAAGTTAAAAGAAGATATAATAATTTCTGTGTTTGATTTCTTACAGATATAGATGAGTGCAAGATACCGAGATGTAAAAATAGTCAGTGCATCAACACAAAGGGATCCTATTATTGCCGCTGTAAACCTGGATTTGTGTACAGAAAGAAGTCCGATTTGTGTATCCGACAATATCAAAGATAAGAGTGAAACACAAGACAGTACTTAGAAAACATTAAAAAACTGAACTGACGTTTTGAAGATAATCAAGTTATTAGCATATGGAAAAGAAGAGAAGGACTGAGAAGCAGATGTTAATACAGTTCGTAGATTCTGTCATGGGACATTGTTTTTATCCCATTTTTTACCATTGATAAATGCACTTTTTGCTCCTTCTACAAAACATCCTGTTAAAAAAAAATCTTTTTTTGTAAATCTGTGAAATGGTCTTTAGTGTTGAAAAGTATTAGGCTTGCTAAAGTTTATAAAGCAAGGGCATTTTTGTGACTAGCAGCATTCCAAAGATAACGTATGTGCCTTGCAAATGGAAGTATTTTCAAAGAGAAATAGTCAGTTAATAACCCCTTTGTTAAAAGATGCCCACGAAGCAGGATCCCTATTCGTAGATCCTTTTTATTTGCTATATGTTGAACTTTTAAACAGGCTCTTCTCACGTAAGTAGCTTTTTGGTTATGTCATACTCTATGTACACATAAAAAACAAATTGTTGGAAAAGGAGAGGGCCTCTTCAGTATAGGCTATGCTGGGTCAAAGATCAAAGCAGAGAGCAATCCACAGATAAGTCCTTGGCTGCTGCAGGAGTTGATCTTTATATGGGTATACGTCTAAAACATTGTGTGAAGGCAATCAAGTTCTTTATCAAGAAGCCCACAGAGTAAAATGGAAATGTGGCCAGACAAGGCTGTAAATAAATTTGCAAGTGTGTCAATGAAGCTAAAGAGACTGGGACTAACTGAAATGGGCTGATTATTTCATGAGTGCAAAATATTGGGCATGAAGGTATTTGTTTAATTACAGATCACTTCTTCAAGTCTCTGATTGCACCTGTCTGATGGAAGAGGCCTCCAGTGAAAGAATTGTAACCTGTCCCAAGGTTTTGTGACCTCAGAAGTAGTTATTAGTCAAAGGGGTGCCCTCCTGTTGAATAATTTTTATCAGAAGCTCATTTGGATAGCTGGATATGATTGAATGTTATTTTCATCATTTATTTGCAATATATTTTATACTATATCTGATACAAATCTGCTACCAAGAAATAAATCTTGTGATGTTAAGTTAATTAACTGAAATGTGTACTGCACTTCTAGTACAAAAGCAGCAACACAGCTGACATGCCTTACTAAGATTTTCCATTTGACTTTTCAAAAACACAATCTTTGTAGAAGGGATTGCATTTCTTCTTTATCTTACCAATTGCATTGTACCCATAAGATGATCCTGGAGAAAAGCAAGTGGTATGTCTGCTCCCCACCCTTGTAATGAAGAATGTTGTACCACAGTTGTGAGCTAGAACGAGTGTCCTGCTGAAATGAAAAGACGATAATGATGTGTTTAGTACTCCTGCAGTTAGTGTCAATATGGAAGAAGTCTGCATCCTTTCTGGAACATCATCATGAGTCTTTGATATATTCAGCAGAGCTAGTGCCACGGTGGCCTTCTTTCTGCCAATTTTCTGTGCTCATTTATATTTGTATTCATTTAGTCACTGCAGTAAACATCAGTTGGTGATGCTGACACCTTACCAGTGAAGACATCGCCTCCTGGTTGAACGACACCTAAGCAGGAAACTATGACATAGATAAGATTTCTTAGTTATGCTCTGTCATTCTGGGCAGGATACTTGTTTCATTCCACATTTGATCTCTGGCAGCTCTCTTGTATTTTCTAGTATGGTGTTTTTTTTTCAGATACTAATAGTAAGAATGCTTGTAGATATAGGTGGCAGGCCAAACTTCTGATATGAGCTGTAGTCATGGCTGGACCAAAGACATAATTCAAAATATAGCTCCAGACCAACCACCACCTGATTGAAAAGATGTACTGTGTGCTTCATCATCTTAGGTCACATAGTAACAGTTTTACAGATCATACAGGGCTGGGGTGTCTTAATCAGTGCTATAACAGTGCCATCCATCTTGGATTAATGCCTAGTCAGGTAAGCATTGCAACGGCAGGTACCAAATAAATGGGTGAGAGAACCTTGATGAATCAACACTAAACCAAAAAAAATAATGGAGATATTGCTTTGTTTTTTTTTTTGTTTTTTTTTTACTCAATGGAAGTTCTGATGAAGTACTTGTTAAGTTATGGATGAAAGCACTTAACTTCTGCACATTGGATATTATTAAAAAGTTTCATTTTCACTTAACTCAGGCTTTGACTTGCTGCTTCTGCATCAGACCCAGTGTGACCTCAATTTTTGTTTGGTTTAATGGCAAAGGCAGGTCATATAGCAAGGACTAAAACTGTAGACAGAGCAGAGGAAAACGAGGCAGAAACCCAATCAACCCATGTTGATACCCACTTTATCTAGTTCAGGATTGTGAAAACTATAGCCAGTCCCAGAAAACAATGAGTATAGGGCAAGAAATGATTTGTGCATGATAAACCAGTCCATTGAGAACATATACCTCACACCTAGCAAATAACTAGGGATGATATGCAGCACTGATGATTCTCCTACATGTATGTCTTTGGAAAGTTGGGGGTGGAGACTCAAGTAAAAAGAAACAACAACAACAGAAAAACATGGATAGGGGACATGACAGAAATGCATAGTGAAATTAAACAATAAATTATGTTGTAATAGAACTCCTGTGATGTACCAGATGCTATAGTGGGATGATTTTGGAGCTTGAGAACTACTTAATACGTTTTCAGATGTGTTTATAAAAATAAATTATTTAAAAACAATGTGTTAAACAAATTTTACCGATGAAAGTGACTTCCATATCACAGGTCACACTTTGGTACTTAAAACTATGTTTGCTTCAGGAAGCTGCAGATTTAATCTGTTTTATTTATTCAGTGTTTTATTTCAATAGTGGAACAAAAATACATCACTTTGCTAGGCCTATCTCACAATGTCTATAAAACATTCATCTAATCGTACTGAGATCATGCCATAATGCTGCCTTATCAAAGGGTGAAAACATTTTTTGAGAAAGTACTATAAGGAGATTCCTGAAATGTCTCTATCAGAATATGCAGAGTAATGCACATCTAGAAATTTATCCTGCCAAATAGAGCCATAACAAAACCCTCATGTAAAGCATTGGGAAGCATTGAAGTCCTCCCACCTGGGATACATCACCTTTCTGAGTATCCTCACTGGCTATTTTTACAGTTCCTGCTAGGGTGGGTTGCAAAGGGCCATGAACCTGCAGTAGTCTGTGTTGGTCTTTAGTAGTTTGTAACTCACTAATCATAACATTTATATTTTAAGGCAGTTGACCCCAGCTCTATAGTCATGACTCTCTGTGAATTGTTGATTTAAGGAAAAGCTCCTCCATGCAATGTTGTTAACCTTATTGCAGAGTTATTTTCTCTCTATAATATCAGTAGATATAAATAATTGCCCAAAGCCCTTTCAGTACCTTTCATGTTCTTTATTTCTTGTTTAACTCTGCCAGAGATCACAAAGGTCCCACCACTTTCCTGTTCAAATATCATGGTACTTCAAAAAGAAATACATCTTAACCTGCACTTTGTGTGCTAGACATACCTCTTTTCCCTTTTTCTTTTTACAGTTTTTACTGTAAGTCATTGCGCACAGTTTTATATCATAAGACCATATCTCAATGAGTACAGTAAAGTGCTACAAAGTACAGGCTAACAAGTAAAATAAAACTGATTTTTGGAAGAGTTAGTTTTACGAGAAATATTTGTATGAAGAACTCTAATGTAATAATATATAAACAAACAAGTTTCTGCCATCCTTTTGACAAGGGAAATTTTTTAGCCTTGTAACTATAGTAAATCAAGGTCACAATGAAGCACTTCACTTTGCCTTACCCCAGAACTGGCAACTTTCAGTCATAGATAAATGAGCAGAGCTGCTGGAATTGCTGGTAATTTTTAAAACCTAAACAAAAGTGCTGATTATTTTGTTGTACATACTCTAGTTCTTGCTTTCCTGGAAGAGATGTTAGGAGACTGCATAGATATAGGGCTTTAGAATACATGGCACAAGAGACAGATATTGCTTCTGCATAGCTTTACTCACCAGATCCAGGACTCCTCGAGTCACAACTCACATACCTGAGTTACTTCCTTCCTTGAAGATATACTATATTCCATATTTATAAGAAAAAAGGCTATATGCCCTTACTAAAATTTGTTATTTGCTTCATAAAATAAATTAAAAAAGTAAGGTACTTATGTATTATTGCTACCACATTCAGCTCATACTTTGCTGTATGAATTAACTTTCATTCTCTCCCTTTCAGTGAAAAAGTGTGCACTTTTAAAATTCTTTCATGATTTTTAATTTCTTATTTCATTCAAAAACTGTTAGAGTAATCAGTATACTAACAGCCCTTCACCATGAAGCGTTGAGTGGTACCCATTTCTGACAGTTAACATTACTGTTAACTGAAGACCAAATAAGATAGGCAATCTGTGCTTTGTTCACCATTATGGCTGGTTTCACTGTGGTGGATAATCTAACATAACTTCATCTTTTTTTACAAATTATAAACACGGCTCCTTTATCCCATGACCCTCAGCTCTGTATGTGAGCCATCAGGTTTAAATGTTGGCATGTTTGTAATGTAACCCTTGCCTTGTAAGTCCTTGTAGTTATGTTCTATCGATTGTAAACAAACTTCAAATGATTCAGACTATTTAACAGGAAATGTAAGTTTCTTTATCAGATGTGAAAAGAGTATGCTTTTTCAGTGAAAAGAAAAGAATGACAGTTCCTTCGTCCAGCATAGTCCAACTTGAAGAAAATTGTTTAATTTTTTTACCTTTCGGAATGTGGTTGCGATAATACGTAAGTACCAAAAATAACTATTCATAGTGAGTTATGGGATAATATACAGTAATAAAAATACTCCCAAATGAATTAAAATGTAATTCTAACTATAACTGCTGCATACAGTTAATAGATCTGAGTGACTTTTAACAAGTGTACTATATCTGGTATAGTAGTCACTATTGTGAGGTAAGAAATCACCTCTTTTGGTAGCAGAAATGGAAGGTAAAAGCTCCTTGTCTGTACTACTCTCAGTTCCTGAAGTACATTCTGAAATCTTAGCTCTGTCCTTACCTGAAGCCAATGTCACTGACATCTCAGACAAGGTCTGTCAACCAATCTGACTCTCTGGCAAGTAGAATTGGTTTTGCAGTTTCACTAAATGTCTGTTATCCCTCCTGTATAAATGCTTATCTTCTTGTATGATATAGGATCTAAGATTTTGGGGACGACCAATTACAGCTGCTTGCATGTGAGCTTTCTAGTCAAAATTATTATTTAATCTCACTGAGTTATTCCATTTATTTTACACGATACACTTGAAATAATTCTATCACAGTAATGCTTCAACTTTGGCTGCATTTTCCTGAAAAAAAACCTTAAGACTATATTCTACTGTCTGGTACCAACAAAGTGGACTATATTGGCTAATTTAATCTCAGTCCTCATCCCATCAACAGTTGTAAAAGTTATAATCTCACAGCTAGGAGTGGTGCATTTCTGTAGCCCAATAATGCCAGATGAATATCCTTTTAATCTGAAATGACACATTTCTTCAGCATATTTTTATGGTTTATAGCATGCATTCCCCTTATCCATTTAGGATATCTTGAATTCAAATGGATGTGTTGAATCTCATATGATTTTGAAAAGTTTCAGACCTCTTGACAGTTAACTTGTGAACCATTATCTGACACCCCTTTTTCAGATACTAAGTACAATTATTACAGTATTCACTTCCATATCCTTCAGACAAACAACCTTTCTATAGATTAACATAATAGTTAATTTATAATTTGTAAAGGTCAGATCATTATGCTAAAGCAAGTCTTCAGCCAGAGTAATGTTGGAATTTCATGACCTATTAGTTGCTTTTTCTGTTTTTGGTTTGTTTTTTTTCAATTATAATGGGATTATGATTTTCTCACTTTTAAATTGTACACTTCAAATCACATACAGTTTTTCTTTGAAAATAAAACATGCCTGAATCAGTTGATGAAGATAGTTAACATTGCTAGTCTAGTCTGACATTGTGACATCCCTCTGCAGTTAAATTTCTGTTTCTCTACTGGTAGCTGTCTATGAAATTTGTGTCACAACCAAAAGACTTCCAGATTTTCTTCCAGCAAATCTTCCTTGAGATCATTCAGATAAGCTCAACCAAACATATCAGCAATGCAGATTTACTATGTTACCTCAAAATGTATCAGTTCTAAACACAGAAATGTGTACGTTTCAGCATGAATCCCTCTATATCAAGTATATACAGGCTCTGTGCATATGTATTCAGAGATATCAATAATATGTATAAATGTGAAAATAATAAAATAGTTGTTATATCAGGAGGACAAAATCCCTTGCATCCCCATGTGGGTAGCTTTATCTCCCATACCCCCTTACTTATAAATTAAGCATGTGAATAATGATTTCTCTTTTTTCTGCTACCTGTCATCCTCAAATAGAATTAATAATATATTCTGGGCTTGTACAAATCACTAGAATAAGTGGCAAATGAACAATTGCTGAGGAAACAATAACTCAAGCAAATACAGCTCGACATCTGAAGACTGAAAAAAACAGAGCTCAGACAAATTATGATAAACTGAGCAATATGCATAGGATTTTTTATCTATACTGTACATCAGCATCATATTTTTGAAGCATTTGCAGCATTATTTTGTGGACTTGTTGGTGTTTTATGAAATTATTTTCTGAAACTGGTTTACAAAGGCTTATGAGATATATGTCTTCATTTAATATCCTATTCTTGTAATCATGAATTTTATGAAACCAAATGCTATAGCCAGCATATTTTTCTCAGTCTGTGTGTACCTGATTTGTGCATTCGTCAGAACTCTTGATACATAGGCAGATGATCTGTCTTCATGAAGTAGTAATGCTCACAGCCTTTTCTTTGCAACCAGTTGAAGCACTGTAGGTAATGGCTGCATCATAATATTTAACTGTGGGTGTAGCAGTTTTTAAACCTTTTTCAGTAGGCCAAAATATTTACTTTGCTTTTCAGACAAATTCTAGACTGTATCTTGCTCAAGTAGTTTTCTTAGTGGTAGAGTTATTTAACAAATAACTCTACCACTAAGAGTTATTTAACAAATACTGTACGATACTTATGTACCAGATTAATAAGGATTTGCCTGTTGGGAGTGTGCATATTTACAATCCTGTGTATCTTGGGAGTGTCTTGCTACAATTCAGGGACAATAAGAAGATATTTCACAGATGGTACACCAGTGTTTTCCTTTTTTTTTTTTTTTTTTTTTTTTTAGTTTCACCTGTCAGTGAGTTGATTCTAGTCCATCTAGCTAGTAGCTTGTCTGGGCTGTAGAGAGTCCCAGACCAGAATGTCATCAGTTCTGTTACTCCAGCCAAGCCTTCAGTCAAATCAGTTGCAGTTCTTTATAACATCTCTGGATCTGTATCACATGGTTCCTTCTCCAATTAAGGAATAACAACATAGCTCCCCAAATTCAAGTCACGTGTTTTGTGTCTCAGTTCAGCCATTTATGCATTAATAGGTTCCAATATCCCATATATTCTGGTGAAAAAATAAATGCCTTACATGAGGTAGATTCTTCTTTGGCTTACAGTATACTTGGAATTTCATTCTGAGCAGTGTCAGACTGTTTCTTTATTCATAATTTGGAACAGAAGTATTAAATGCCATAATATCTTCCTCAGCACTGATATGAAAAAAGCATGGCACTCTGAACTTTCTCTGCTTTGTCTCTTAGATTACTAACAGCTTAATTTTTTTAAGGACTTCTACATTTCTGACAAGTTTCCCTGCAGCATGAGAGATGTTGGAGGTTGAGACACCAATATAATGAGCCAAAATTTGAACATAAACTTCACAAAGACTGGGCTGGAATTCATAGACAAGTTATGTAGTACACATTTGTACTTTACCAGAATGGGCAATGCACAGATAGGAGCAGGTTAGTACTGATTCATAATTGTATACTGCGCTCCAGTACATGGGACAAATACACAACATAAGATCTATGCATATGACTGCATAATAATAAGCAAATCAGAGTAGTGAAATGAGATCCTAATGATGTTAAAATCTATGAAAGGTGAACAGAGTCCTGATTCATAGTCTTCAACACAGGATATTGCACAGATGTCTGAACCTGCTTTTAAAGGGGCAAATTGTGCCAAAAATGCCTTCATTCCATCTGGCAAGAGTGCTTTGAGTCACACCAGCCATCATGCAGCCCTATACATGCAGCAGTTTCTGCTGGTATGAATGTGCCACCATTTAGCGTCAATGTAAACTGTATCATCATTGCTTGACATGGGGCATGGTTATTTATCAATGCTAAATGGGCTGAGGGCCTGGCTTACTTTGACCTACTTCAGGGACCCATGCTAATGGTGGGAGGAGTCTACACACACCATTTTTGGCTAGTTTTTGTCTGCTGTAAAGCCCAGTATCCTTGTGTTGACAATTTAGTGGCTGGATGGTGTCCAGCTGACCAGCATGGTTTAGCCAGGATAGTTCTGTTGAGTGAAAACTGAGCATAAAACTAATCAACCTGCCCCAAATGAGCTAATGATTGCTACACTGAATACAGGTTCATTGACAGGCTGAGCTTGAAGGTGGACGACATAGTGATAAGTAGGAGACTGGACATCCTGTGTATCTAAGATACAAGGTGAAAGGGTGGTGCAGAAAACTCTCTTGGCTTTGGGTCCAGAGTCTACTACTCAAGGAGAGGACAGACTACAAATGGTGTAGGAGTTTTACTGAAAGAGAGGGATGTCAGCAGAATCAGTGGCAGACTCATAGCAGTCAGACTCCAATGAAAAGACAGGGCAGTCTTCATAATCTCAGTATATGTCAACAGTAAGGTTGTGATGGCAAGGAAAAGATGGCACTCAGGCAGCAGCTGCAAGACCTTTTAGACAAAGTAGTACAAAATGAGTTGTTATGGCCACGGTGGTGCAGCGGTTAGCATTGTCACATCACAGCAAGAGGTTCTCCTGTTCAATTCTCGGCTGGAGCACCTTCTGTGTGTAGTCTGCATGTCCTCCCCGTGGTTGAGTGATGTTAAAGACATGCAGGTAGGTGTGAGCGTGAATGGGCGTGCCTTCTTTGAAGGTTGGGCATCGGGCTGGCAACTCGGCACCGTAAAAATCCACTACCAATCATTAGCGGACGGGAGTTCCGCTGTGGTGACCCCTAACCAGGAAAAGCCGAAATACTTTTTAGTACAAAGTGAGTTGTTGATAATGGGGGACCTGAATCCCCATATTGGGGCAGACAGACAAGATAGAATAAGATATAAGAAATGTAAAGGTCCACATGAGTGGGCAACAGGAATAATGAAGAAAAGGCCATGCTAGAAATCTGTGTGGCAAATGTCTTAATGGTGACCAACACCTGGTTTGCCAAGAGAGGCAGTCACATGATCATGTGCAAGCGTGATCAGTATGGAATTCTGGCAGACTTCCTCCCAGTAAAGAAAAGACATTGGGATAAAATCAAAGATTGCAAATTCATCTCCAGTGAAACAGCTGGCTTCCAGCACAAATCACTAGTGGCAACAATGAAGTGCAAGCAGTGGTGCAGGAAGGCTCTAAGATCAACATAGACTAGGCCAAAGACCTTGCAGTTGACTAGAGAAAAAGCAGAGAAGTTCAAAGGAATACTCAGACCTCTAACATCTCAGAAGAAGAGGAAATAGATTAAGAAGAATGGAAGAATTTCAAAACAGCATGCGCGAATACGATGGAATAGATATATGGGTGAGCCAGGTACTAGAAAAGCTGGTAGTGGAATGCAGAACTCCAGTAAGTCATCAAAAGAAAGTAGAAGTGCAGGATGAACTGGGAGACAAATAAGACAGACCAAGTCAAAAAAGTAATATTGGTTGGTTAAGAAAAATACTAACAGAACAGTTACAATAGCCAAGAACAATGTATCACAGAGACTCTATCAACTTCTGGAAAGTGACTCAGCAGATGGCACAAAGAAGCTCTATCATGTTGCAAGACAATGCCAGATAAAGAAGATAGTCATTAGACGCCATTCATGAGGGATGCCAGCAAAAATCTGTTTACCAGTTCAAAAGCCATCAAAGGCAGATGAAAGGAATATTTCTAGCAGCTTCTGAATGAAGAAGCACCCACAAAAGCTGTACTCTCTACAGACAACCTATGAAGAAGAGGAGGAGCCCACCCCAGAAGAAGTAAGAACAGCACTAAGGAAAATGAAGTCAGAGAATGAAGTAGGCTCAGATGAGGCCAGTGCAGATATGACCAAAATGTTAGTTATGTTAGAGAAGAAATGGTTCCAGAGGGTACTCATTTCAGTATGGAAAGAAAGACATGTTCCAGATAACTAGAACATAAGGATTCTAGTGTCTGTGTACAAGAACAAAGAGGATATTCAAATTTGTGGACAGTATATGATTAATAAATGAATACGCAGAAGAGTAGAAAGTAAGATGGAAGATAAGCAGCTCATATTCAGATCAGGATTCAGTGCAACTAACTCAATGGCTACAGACAGACAGATAGTAATGACGTTGGAGGTGAGGAGGAAGTCCAACCAGCCATTCCTAGACCTGAGAAAAAGCATATGACAAGGTCCCAAGTAAACCAATTTGGGCAGTCCTGCAATGAATTGAAGAGCTGAAAACATTAGCAGAATTACTGCATGCTATGCACAAGGACCCAGTGACACAATTACAGTGTTCAGACTCACATATAGGTTCCCAGATGGAGCATGCATGCATCAGGGTTTAGCTACAAGCCCTCTCCTGCTCATACTGGTGATGGACAACATCAGCAAACAGGCCAGAGGGAACAGACCACAAAGCTGCTGTATGCAGATGATATAGCATCACTAGCAGACTGAATAGAAACTTTAGCATGTGATAGTGGGCTACAATGCAAAACTGATGGCACATGGGATGAAACAGTACAGTCAAGACAATGGTCATTGCAGCAAATGCAAATATCAGAAGAAGCTGAAAATTAAGCTAGAAGGGAAATATTGGAATAGGTTATTAGCTTCAAGTATCTGAGAGGTGTGGCCGAGAAGAAGGGAATAAGGAAAGTCTAAATGAGCAAGTCATATCTATGAACAGCCATGGAGCAGCCAGCTGGCACAAAGTGTCAGTGGTAGTAAATAACTGGAGAATGCCAAAGAAGCTGAGGAGTAAGCTTTATAAAACAGTGATGGATCAGAGCTCCTGTATAACACAGAAACCTGGACAGTGAAGGCAGAGAAGCTAAAGAAGTTTGAGAAAATAAAGATGAAGTGCTTGAGTATGGTGGTAGGATACACACACAGGAAAAGATGAAGAAAGCCCAAGTAAATAGAAAAGGTGATGGTGATTTGGGCACGTGCAGAAAAGCAGAAGACAGTCTGGTGAAGAAGATTTTGAAGTGAAAGGAAAAAGGCAAGAGGAAATGAGGACATTCAGCATAAAGAAGGATAGATTGTGCGAGAGAGGTCCTGTGACAGTCAGACATGACCATCGAAGAAGGTAAGAGAGTGGGTCAGAATCAACACACACTTGACAAGATAACCTGACTTGATGATTATAGTTAAGTGCTTAGAAAACTACAGCTTCATACAAAAAGAAATGATTGATCACTTTAGAGTCAATCAACATAATATTGGTCATGCTTGACTTGTAACTCACACACATAACTGATAGCAATTTGTGGCTTTTTATACCTGTGGAGGCCAAGTTATGTGTACATTTTTCCATTTAGGCTACAGGGACCTTCCAGAGATTAACTGGGCATACACTTGGTATTCCACAGGTCTCTGCCTCCAGAATATCCAACAAGTTCTTTGATATAATGACTCTGCATGTGGAGGATGATATCTAGTTTCTTACCATACCAAAGCAGTGAACTAACAGTGTGCGTTCATTCTATGACTTTGTCTGTCTCTCTTAGATACTGGGTGGTATAGATTGCACACATAGTAATAAAGGCCAAATCTAACCCACATAAAGATTTACAAAAAGGAAGGGCTACCTTTGTACGATATGCCATGCAATGTGTTATATTTATAGGATCATAACTAATGTATCTGCACAGAATCCAGGCTGCTCATACAGTTCACGTATGTGGCACACATCCCCATTAAATCAGTGCTTCTCGCATACTGAAATTCCACAGGGCCATCTAATTGGTAAGTGCAGATACTGTGGCTAATATGAAACTATACATCTACTTATCTGGTCTGTCCATTGGTAGGTATCTATTCTAAATCATCAAACACACTATATATGAAACTACAATTCATCAAGACAAAGACATTGAACAGTTTAACCATTGGACGTTAAGTTTGCCAGCTCTCACTTCATCGAATTGCAATAGCTGGTCAACATCACAGACGACATAGTAACCCGATAAAGAACTAAATTAAATGTAAAATAAGAATCTCTCATGATAAATATCCATACTAAATAAAGTGAAACACTATCCCTTACATTAGTAAATTATAGACAGAAAAACTGCAGAATTAAAATAGCAAAACAACCTGAAACACCAGGAATGATCTGAGATGTAGCAGCCTATAATCTGCCCTATGCATATAGGAGCTACACATTACTATATATTTATATTAAAGGTTTACTTAGCAAGCAGAGATATTCACTACATCATTTTCTTCTTAATGTTAAAATGATGTGCTTACAAACTTACATAATATTCTCCTTTTTTATTTATTACCATTAAAGCACTCTATCACAAATGTGTTTAAAGTGCTAATACATTATAACATCTATATAGTTTCTTTGCATAATATCACTAACATACAGCTTAGTTTCTTTTGATAAAAAGGTCACTGGTTTTCTAAGTAGCCAACCAATGTTATTCGATGAGTTTAGGTTCAATGAACTTAACAGTCGATAATTAAACTGTTGAATGTCATTGTCTCAATGAAAAGTAGTTCAATGTATAGCGCTTTTGATGATTTCAAATAGATCCCATTGATAGTACCCCCCCATATACACACACCCACAGATACTCTATTGCGGATGATGCTGGAACCCTGGCTTATAACTCATGTACAGAAGCCAATGAATCATGGCCAAGGTGCAGTGTAACACAATACATGCACACACCTGTAATCACACCATGTGTGTTCAGCCTGCTCAAAGCCTCCCTCTGATTACTGAACATATTAGGGGAGGCACTCATATCTGATCTAGCCACAGATTGCAGGATGGTTATGGTCTGCTGTATCTTCCATTATATGGTGGTCTACGGGCCAGCTCCAGGACTCTAAAATCAGACAACAGATGCAATTGTGATGGAATGACTAGCAGCTGCACAATCCCTCCCTTAGACAAAGACAGTAAAATACACAACAGCACAACCAAAGTGGGAACATCTAGTACAGATGTATGGGCCCTGATGAGCAAATGGTGACAGTGCAGTATCACACAGATCAAACATGATGTATACAGTGTTAATATCAGGCTGTGCTGGACAGTGTATGGTTTAGCCACACTGTGGATCAAACATTTATATATTTACAGCACAATGGTGAGGGTGGGGTGGGACACAATAATCATCATGTGCACAGGTGGTAAGGAAAACAATGACACACCTGTCTACACACACCTTATGTGGGGGACATATAACAGGAGTCTGAGGTAGGGGTCTTATGGGGGCAGGTCTTCTATGGCATGCAATATATCTGCTGTGACAGGGTGGATGTCCAATTGTGTGACCATGGCCTGATGTGAAAGCAGGTATCCTGAGGTGAAGCGTATTTTGTGGTATACAGTTTTTTCTGTAATGTGGATGGGGCACCACAACATAACCATTATTTGTAGCCACTACACTGCCTTGTTGCATTAGATCTTGTGAATACAAAACAGTGTAAGAAACTTCTCTGTGTGGAAGATTTTCAACCCATATATCTCTAGTTAATCACTGTATATTAATAGTAGTAGAAGTAGCGAACTTAAACTCGTCTTAAGTAAAAAATAAATAAATAAAAAATATATAATTGTACAGAATTACTAAGTATTCAAAAGTAATCCAAGCAAGGTAGGCAGTCTGTTTCCAGTCGAAAGTCCTTTAATAAGTACATAGACAAGTGATCCAAGTAAAACAAAAATAGAGTAATAGTTTCCTCACAAGCTTTCTAAATATATATATATATATATACTTTTTATCAGGCAAGTGAGTGGTTTATTGTGCTGTAAAACAAAGTGTTATTGGTACACATGTCAAATATACATCCCTTCCCCATCAGTGTGACATTTGAGATGGTCCTACCATACTTAGTAGCTGTCATAATAATATAACCCTTATGTACTTTAAATAAAATTTATAATGATGTGGCACCTCTTATTTAACCAGATTATTAAGAAGATTATTAAGTCTGTGATTTTATCCAAGACAATATACTACATGGCTGGAAATATATCAACCTTAGTCCATTTGGCAATCAAAAAATATATATAAATATATACATATACACTTTGCATGTAAAAAATCAATTGTAAAAATCATATTCTATTTTTATAACCTATTGTTAACAAAGATCACGTCCTTCCTTCTAGACTTCTTCAGGTCTGTGTACAAGAACCCTAAAAACTATCTATAAAAATATTATTGTATAATTAGTTAATATTGTTATTGCACATTATTTTGAATAAAGTGGAAAAAAGAAAACCAGAAAAAGACAAAATAATAAGAAAAAATGTATGATGATGGAAACAAAACATACACTTAAATTACAACTGATTTAAAATGGTATTTAAAACCAACTGGTAGAATAAAATAAAATAAAATTAGTCATGTAAACAATCTGGCAATTTTCTAAGTTCCAGTACTCTTTTAATTGAACGGTAGTAGTTTAGGCTTCCTAAAAGAGTTCAGCTTTAATTGCCACATGAGTTCATGTTTCTCAAGAATATTTGGGATGTCTCCTTCAAGATCACTCATGTCTATGTGATCCAGGATCTGGAACTTAAAACCTGTGTGTCTTTTATGAAGAGAAAGGTATTTGGCTAGTGCATTATTTTTACATCCAGAGCGGATTTCTGACAGATGACATGAAATCCTACACTTGAGTTTATTTACAGTCTTGCACACATATAATGCATCACATTCATTGCACTGTGCCCTGTAAATTATTTTGTAATGTTACAGTCACCCCCTGCACTGACCATAATGATTTTCTTTAAATAAGGGCAATACAAACTATCACCTTGCTGTATAAATATACAAAATGTACAATTAGTTTCACATCTTTTAGTGCTTTTATCATATGATCTAGGTTTAAATTCAACAAAATTTTTAATGTTCCTGGCCTTCCTATAAACAAAGGATGGGGCTTCACCTAAGATGTTAATCAGAAAAGGATTCCTGTGACAGTGCCCCAATTTTCTCCAATAACATTTTTGATACTGTGATAATCCAGTGTGTGTCAGGATGCAGCAATTTTTGCATTTGTTATTATCTGTGGAATTTCTTAATATTCTCCTCTTTGTGGAATTTCTTAATATTCTCCTCTTTGTGGAATTTCTTAACATTCTCCTCTCTGTGGAATTTCTTAACTATGGAGGATAACAGATTTTACGAGTTATGAGAATGTCACACTGATGGGGGAAGGGATGTATATTTAACATGTGTACCAATAACACTTTGTTTTACAGCACAATAAACCAGTCCCTTGCCTGATAAAAAGTGTGTGTGTATATATATATATATATATATATATATATATTTAGAAAGCTTGTGAGGAAACTATTACTCTCTTTTAGTTTTACTTGGATCGCCTGTCTGTGTACTTAATGAAGGATTTTCAACTGGAAACAGACTGCCTGCCTTGCTTGAATTACTTACAAATACTTAGTAATTCTGCACAATTATACATTTTTTATTATTATTTTTTTTTTACTTGAGTTTAAGTTCGCTACTTCTACTACTATTGTCTGATCTGATTAATATACAGTGATTAACTAGAGATATACGGACTGAAAATCTTCCACACACACACACACACACACACACACACACACACACACACACACACACACACACGTTTCTTACACTGTTTTGTTTTTGGACCCACTATACTTGTTTAGTGGGTTGTTTTGAGACTTCAAGGATACCATGGAAATTGCTTGTTTTTAGATCTTGTGAATATCCCGCCCAACTGGTATGGTGCATGCCTGCTGGACTGTAAATGGGAGGAGGACCTCACATGAGGTGTTCTGCCACTGCAGGGTAAGAGTTGTGACCAACAGAAATGCATGCAACCTCCACCCACAACACAACCCAAATGACACATAGCCCACAAACTCAGTGTGCCACTCAACCACAGCCCATAAAGCATAACAACGTCCACAACACTCTAGTCATAGGTGACTCTATAGTCAGGCACACTGATGTACCACACACCAGGCTAAATAAGGAGAAAGTTAATGTCAGCTGCCTGCCGGGTGCCTGGATCCGCCACATAATGCATGCACTCAGGTCACTCCACAAGTACAAATATGACTGTCATTGTCCATGTTGGTGTGAATGACCTAAGACGTACCTCCCTGGACTACATGAAAAGAGACATGGAGGAGATCTCCGATCTTGTAGCCCAGGCAGGTATGACCCTAGCCCTGAGTAGCATCCTGCCATCACCCAGAATGATACCACAGCACAAGGACAAAATGACTGACTTCAACAATTGGCTAAGCTTCTGGTGTCATTCTAAGGGGATCAAGTATCTGTCTGCCTGGGATGACATGATCAACAGACCAGGATGCTTTGCCAGAGATGGCCTGAACCTGTCGCCTTTGGGATTCTGGATACTGGCTAAGGCTCTTTCCACCCTTATAGTGCCTTTTTTAGGCAAGGTTCAAATGACAAATTCACCACTGTAACAGGTACAAGCAAGCAAAATCTGAGTGTAATGTTACTCAATGCTAGAAGTCTAAACCTCAAAATGCATTCACTCGAGGCACTCCTTAAAATGGAGAACATCGACATCTGTGCAGTGACAGAGACCTGGTTCAAGGCTCCAGGGTGCGCCCCTGCATTACCAGGCTATAATTCATACCACACCTTTTGGCCACCTAACCTGGACCGTAACACTAAAGGTGGAGGCGTGTCCATATTCATTAAGGATATCCACAACCCCAGGCTAGTTGCTCAGCATAATGCATCTGAGATTATCCAAGTGCAACTAACTCTGGGCAAGACTGCAATCCAAATTGTAACTTGCTACAGATCCCCCACCATACCCCAGGATTCCCACTCCTCATTTCTTGATACACTGGAAAATATTAGGGTACAACCCAACACCCTAATAATGGGCGATTTCACCTCTCCCACCATTAACTGGGAAAACTACTCATGTACCAACTCTTTTGCTCAACGTTTTCTGGAATTCATAAATTCCAACGCCTTGGATCAACTTATCCACACCCCCACCAGGGGCAGCAATATCCTAGACTTGGTCATTATTAACATGGGCGACCGGTGCTCCACATCAGAGGTCAATTCCTCATTGGTCAGATACGACCACAAGCTAATCAGCCTAGACATCCATATCCCGCCCCCACCCCCCATTAGGGAAACCACCGTAAAAAATGTCTCCAAAGCCCATGTCACACTTCTTAAGACAGAAGTGGCAAACTTCATGACACCCATGCAGATGGACAATAGAGGTACGACTGGTGAATCCTACACAAATGCATTTTATAAGCACTTACACGAGTGCATGGATCGTGCTATCCCTAACAGAACCAAAATGTTACCCTCCAAAAAAAGGAAGCCAATCTGGTGATCCCCTGCCATAAACAAACTTTACAACAGAAGAAAGAAACTGTTGCAAAAAAGAGTACAATTTCATAAATGGAAGACCTCCCTGGTCAGCCTCAGTAAGAAGCTGAGATCCCTCATAAAATCCTCCAAAGCTAGTTATGAAAACAAAATCATCACTGATTCTAAACACAACCACAAAGCATTCTATAGCTATGTCAAGAATCTCAATGGCAACACTCAGATCTGCTCTGAGTTACAGCACAATGGCACTAAATATATAGAACCAACTGATATTGCCAACATCCTGACAGATAGTTTCAGTGCTAACTTTACCCCCCCCCTCACCCCCTAAAGGGCCCATCTCTATACCAGAAGAATGCAACGTTCCTGTAATCATGGCTGCACAGGTAAAAACCACACTCTCCAAAGCCAAGAACACAGCACCCATGGGACCTGACAACATCCCAGGCTGCGTTCTACATGAACTACAGAATGAACTGGCACGTCACCTAAGCACCATGTTCAATAATAGTCTCACCTCAGGATTTGTGCCCACTGAATGGCGCACAGTGATGGTTATCCCACTCCACAAAGGGGGAGCCACCACAGACCCCAGGAACTACTGCCCCATTAGCCTAACAAGCCTGGTTTGCAAGGTCGTGGAATGTATCATCATGGAACTTATAAACAAAGACATTGGTAATCTCCAAACTCTGCACCCCACCCAGTTCAGGTTTGTAAAAGGCAGATCATGTATCCTAAACCTGAATGACTTCTTTGAAGCAGTCACCAAAGCCATAGACGTGGGTAAGGTGGTTCACACAGCCTATCTAGATCTCAGCAAGGCTTTTGACACCATCCCCCACTCTGGAATTATAGATAAATGCACTAAACTAGGTATAAATCCCTATGTCACAAGATGGGTTGCCAACTGGCTCACTGACAGAACCCACAATGTGAAAGTAGCAGACTCCAAATCTGACTTCAGACCAATGACAAGTGGAGTACCACAGGGTTCAGTCCTGGGTCCTCTCCTGTTTGGTATCTACTTTTCTGAAGTACAGGCTAACACAGAAGATCTTTGGCTAATGAAGTTTGCAGATGACTGCAAACTAGGAGCCATAACTGAAACTCCTAACGATGTGGACATCTTACAAAGGGGCCTCAATGAGACAGATACCTAGTGTCAAAGCCATGGCCTCAAGCTCAGTGCCAAAAAGTGTATTGTCATCCCCTTTGGTAAAAACTCTGTACCCATGAGCTACCACATGGTAGTCTACTTAACACTGAAAGTGTGATAAGAGACCTTGGGACACAGGTGGGCAGTAGTCTCTCCTTTGATAATCACATCATCACAGTAGTCAGGAAATCCTTCTACATGGCACACCTCATCACAAAAGGTTTCTCATCCAGGAAAAAAGAGATCATTGTTCCCCTCTACTCATCACTCATTAGACCCATTATAGAGTACAATGCCCCTTTTGGTATGTACCTCACAAGACATCTACAACAACTGGAAAGGCCACAGAAATACCTCACAAAGAGGATTACCGGCCACAAGCAGATGCCCTACACAGACCGTCTCAAAAAACTCCAGCTTTACTCCATTGCATATCGCCTACTTAGAGGCGATCTCGGCCTAACATACAAAGATATGTCAAACCCAGAGCTGTTGGACATGCTCCACTTAAAGAAATTCCAATCCCTCTGAGCTACATGCTCTAGGGACTTAAACCTTGTCACCACAATAAACAGAATATGTTGGAGGGAAAGATTCCTGTCCCAGAGACTTCCCATACTCTGGAACAAACTACCTATCTATATCAAACAAAGCTACTCATTAGCACTTTTCAAGAAAAATCTTGATGATTGGATGGGAAATAGGAAATTCACCCCAGGGATCACCTTTGTGGCTCTGCTTGACAGGGGCACAAGAAAATAATTTTCTTGGGTGGCGAAAGCCAGGGTATCTTTTTGGCTAGGCTTGTATAGGCCCTAGGGCTGATAGCCTAGTACCTACCTATAAACCTATGAACAATAATAAGGGATAATGGAGTACTGTATATGTTCAGATGCAGATCAGGACTGTATAAACCACAAGGTCCCCCAGGATGACTCTACAGTATGTGCCCTCTGCTGACCTCAGACAACATTGTCATTGAGTGGAGTGAAGGTGGATACAGATAATCCTCACATAACACTGGATATGGAATTGCTTTGCACAACTAGAAAACACAGAAGACTAATTTTTACTGTGTACCTGGCCTGCACATCTTCCAGGATGCCACATAACACAATAATGAGGTTCATGCTGGACTGAGTTACAGCAGATTGTGTCTAGATGATACTGTGGCAGATCTACCAACAGACCCTCATTGTTGCCATATTTGGGGACAAACCATGATGCAAGACAGCATTTTGCATTGCTAGCTGGATGCAAAATGGTGCATATACCCATGTCAGATGCAATGCCTGAATCTGCTGCTAGGGATGGTTAGTGCTCATGCCCAAAAGATATATGAGCTGATGTGGGTGAGGTTACTCATTTGGCCTGTATTGTGGGTAGATGCATACCCTGGTTGGAGACAGATAGCGCCTTCATGTCATCCAGCTATGACTTGGATATCTGTGTCTTGTTGTCATCAGTGACTTTGGCACAGATGTATGCATCAACCTGTTGATGTGCTCCAGCCCCTGAATATGTCACTGTGGCAGTGCTCTGCTATATACGTATGCAAAAAGCCAAAATGATTGTCGCATGCTACAAAGGAATAAAGCCTTAGTGCACTCCAGATAACCCATGTTCATTTACTGGCACAGTCCCTGGAGGGGCTGAAAGGGGAGGATGGAGTGAGTGGCCGACTTTGGCTCGACAATCTTTGGGAAGAGTAAGGCATCCTTGGCTCACTGAACCAGGTGAGATCCGTACAGCATAAGCAATGAACCGTTTAGTCAGAAGGTTGTTCATGCATGGAAGCACATGCAGCTCCTGAAATCAGCAATTGTGGAGCTCACAAAGCCGCTGCCAGGAAGTGAGAGCTGGGGCCCAATCCCTGGCTGCAGAATAACACTACCAGCATCCCTGATCTCCTCACCATTCCAAAACATTGTGTCTGGGGGAGGCTAACACTGGTCAGATAGATTAGTACATATGCATGGCACATTTGTAGCAATAAAGGCCATACCTGGCCCACACAAAGGTTTGTGAACAGGAAGGGCTACCATTGTGTGAACTGCCAGGCAGAGTTTTATGCATAAAGGATTATAACTGATGAGGAAAGAAGTTGGTGGCAACTGATGGTCAGTTGCAGGGAGGAAAAATAACCATAATGAAGTGATCTTGGCTACTTGTGCCACAACTATACCCCTGGGGCAGACATGCTGAATGCATCATTAAAAGATGCACCATACAAATACAAGTAAGCTTTGCCACCATCATGACATGGCTGGATACCTGATGTAACTAAAAAATACTTAGCCAGCAACTGCTGTGGTAGGCCTACAGTTTGTATTGTATGTGCTGTGTAACTGTATGGAAATCTGGTGTAACAGCTACTAACTTGGTGCATCAACCACTGAGACATATGAAGGTGTGTCCAACTTGATGTCAGAGTCCACTTCCCCAAGGATGGTGTTAGAATCACTGTCCCCCTCCAGGGGTGCCAAAACACCTCTTGCTATGGCTCTATTAGCCTGTTGCTCCCAGATGGCCCCCATCAATGGCTGACTGCTCATGCCATGGAACATTCTTTGCCTTGGCACAACATAAGATGTTGGGAACATGCTTATGACACTGCTGTAAGATGTGACTGCATCCTTCCATTACATTTATGTCAAGGACATATGTCTGCCACATCTGGTTCTGTAAAGGCTGGTCATCAACAGGTGCTGTCCATGTGCCTTTAGTGCTTTTATTAGGACAACTTTTTCATCAGAGTTGGAATTACCTATTATTTGTCATCCATCTCATTCTCCAGACATGCAGACACCTGTAAACACATACCATAGATTTGCAGAGTACATACTATTGGGACTGGTAGAATGACAGTTGCAGGCAAAGGTGTTAACCTCTGTAAACCATTGTATAATCAAAAGTGCAGCTGTAGAGTAATGATGTAAAACAAATATCGGAACACCTTCATCAAGTGTGCATGCCAACAGGTATACATAGGGTAAGATAAGCACCCCTGTTGCCAAGAGTTGGATTAACCTTTATAAGTGCTGGAGCTACTGAGGAGCAGTCTCTGCCTTGTGTACACAGCCTCAACAGACCCTACCCACAACACACCTACTTCACATTTGCAAATCTATTGGGGGCATAAACACCTGCTCAAGAGCTCTAAATCTCTTTTGCAACATAAATAAAACATGTTGGAGGGATAGATGACTATCAAAGACAATATCACTTTGGAATCTTCTTCTTCTCCATGTAAAGCAAAGTACTTCTCTCACACTATATAATAAAAAACGTAGCACAAGAGCAAAAGCAAGTGTCAAATCTTATATTCAAAGCCAGATACTTTTATTAGTAAAACAAGTATCTGGCTTTGAATATAAGATATGGCCCTTGCTTTTGCTCTTGTGCTACGTTTTTTATTATATATTTACTGGTTGTTTCCACAAGAGCATTTACCAGTGAGAGCAGTATTTTGGATTTTTTGACTTCTCTCACACTGCTCATATGTAATCTGGAAGAATGGATGGGTAACCACAAATTCATTTGTGGTTTAGTACAACATGCAAATGTTCTGCTCATCTCTAGGTTATTCACTTGAAATATAACGCCAGTGAGTGCCCATACGACAGAGCAACGGATGGCACAGGATGAAAATGAAAAGAATGTGCCACGGGAAGATGTTATAGAACTTTTTATAGAATGCCCGCAGGAAAAGCAAAACAAAAAATATGTCCTCAGTTTAGAAGAAAATGAGCTAAGAGAAGAGTTGGTTGATTTAATAGACATAGATAGACTGCAGAAGGTCAATAAAACCCCAAAAGTCAGAAGTTTGATAAAACAAATGAACACAGTAATTAGGACTGTTCATAGATATCCATGCAATATAACAGAAGTAAAGAGGATATATTACTGAGCTGCTAAATTAATAACTGATAAAGTTTTACCACAAGAACACGGGGTAATGAGGGAAAGGAAGGGGAGAAATCGAATGCCACCATGGAAGTATCGAACAGAGAAAACTATAAAGCAATTAAGACAAGAAGTGTCACTGATAGAAGAGGGAACAGATCAACAAAAATACTAAGAAAGACAGACGTGATAAAAGCAATGCGCAGTATTACAGCAGACCAGGATCTATCATACACTATTGCAAATAAACTAAAAATCTTAGCACAGGTGGAAAAACTTAGAAGATACACAGATAAATATAAAGGAAAAGTACAAAATAAGCAATTTATTGATGATCAAAAAAGTTTTATAGAGAATTGGGAAACGAGGTAAAAGGAATTGAAAGACCACCAAAAAAGAAGAAATCGATACATTTTGGAGAAGTATCTATGAAGATCCTGTGGAACACAACAAAGATGCTAAATGGATAGAAGAAGTAAAGGAAAGAATAAGAAGTTTAAAGATACAGGATATGAAATGGGATGAAACAATAGCCAGAGAGATTGAAACAAAGTTAAGAAAAGGCTCTAATTGTAAAACCCCAGGCCCAGATGCAGTACCTAACTTATGATTAAAAGTATTAACATCTTTGCACAAAGATTTAGCCATGAGTAACAACTATTTATATGCACATCACTAACAGACACCAAAATGGCTAACAACAGAAAAACAATGCTCCTACTCAAGACTGAACCTGCAAGCTACCCTAAAAATTGATGCCAACAGAGTATATAACCATTTAGAAGAAAACTCAATTATGGCAGTAGAACAAAAGGGCAATAAAATAAAGTCATATGGAACAAAAGATCATTTGTTGTTAAATAAAGTCATAGTGGAGAACTGTAAAAAGGGGAAGAATCTAAGTATGGCATGGATTAACTACAAAAAAGCATTTGATAGTATCCCATATTCATGGATAAAGGAGTGCTTAAAAATTTATAGGATACACCCTACACTGATCGACTATATTGTAGTGACCATGAAACAGTGGAAGACCACTTTGCAATTAAGCCACAATGAAGGAAACATTATTATCCCAGGGATAAAAATTTCAAAGGGGGATATTCCAGGGTGACTCTCTGTCACTGCTGCTATTCGTCCTTGCCCTTAACCCATTAAGATGTCTACTTAACAGCTTAGACCATGGCTATAATTTGGCTCCCAGAAAACAACAAAGTATAAAGACTTCTTATCTTCTCTTTGTCAATGATTTAAACCTGTATAGCTCATAAGATGAACTTAAAGTACAAATGCAAGTTGTCAAAACTTTTTCAGATAATATAAGAATGTCATTGGTCTTGATAAATGTGTAAAAGCAACCTTTAAAGCAGGAAAATTGCAGCACCAGGAAAACATCAGTTTGGGACAAGAATGTGATATAAAAGAACTTGAGCAAGAGGGAGTGTATAAATATTTGGAAACTGATGAAGGATCAACAATAAAACATGAACAAATGCAAATAAAACTTAGTAAGGAATACTTTAGAAGACTTAAATTAATCCTGAAAACAGCATTGACATCTAGGAACAAAATCCAAGCTATAAACCAATTTGCTCCTCCTGTCCAAACTTACAGTTTTGGAGTGACTGACTGTCCCCAAACATTTTGGCTAGATTAGACAGGAAAACAAGAAGGATGCTTCATGCTCATCAAATGACATAAATCAGTGCATACCATGATTATATATTCCCAGTTCTGAAGGAGGGATGGGTCTCTTTGAAACTGATTACATGTATAGCTCTGCAATCGTGGGACTCCACACATATCTGCTGACCTCACGAGACCCAAACATTGTGAATGTTTTGAAACATGAGGAGAATAAATCTAAGATGACTTCTCTACTTAATCTAGCAGATATCAGCATTAAGCAGGAATGGAAATCAAACCAGAAGTAGATAAAAATCAGGCAGCAACTGAATGTGCCAAAAAACAAGAGAAAGAATATAAGGTGAAGGACCAGATGAGAGGGCAGGAAATGTGGAAAATGCATAAATAAAGTTGCAAGTATAGAAAACTTCTGGAAGAACCTCTTGTTGATCAGGAAAGAATGCGGGAATGGTTAAGGAGAGACAAGCTGAAACCAAGAGATGAAAGGTTAATATTGGCGGCCCAAGATAATGAGCTACGTACATGCTGACTTACAAAGTCCTTTGAACATATGGGAGAAACACACAAATGTAGGTTTTGTAAAACTGAATTGGAAACAGTCACACACCTCGTTGCTGGTTGCAATAATGTGGCAAGACTGTTGCACTGGGGATTCTGCAAACATTATGGTATTGAAGTGGCTGAAAAACACTGGAAACATGAGCCACAAAGCATCATAGAAAATTATGAAGTTTACATCACATGGAATCATCCATTACCAACAGTTCAAAAGACAGATGCTAGAAAACCAGATATAGTGGTCCATGAAAAGAAGACAAAAGTAGCACTGATTATTGAAATCACCATACCCAATGACTACAGTGCCTTGCATACACAGATACATAAAGTCATAAAAAAATCAGGATCAGCAGGCAGAAATGAGAGCAATGTGGAAGATACCCAGACAGTTCCAATAGCAGTAGGAGAAACAGGTCTTATAAAAAAGAATCTACAGTTGTATTTAGTTATGTCACCAATACATGTAACCTCATACACATTGCAGAAGGAGTCATTACTGGGCACATTGCAGGTGCTGCAAAGAGCACTTTTGGCTGACATCAAAGATTGAAAGAATACTAATTTCATAAACTTTAATTGGACTTTGAATTAGGAATGGGATCCATTCCTGTCATGGTATTAGAAACCCAAAAGATTTGGAGAAATTACAAATAGGCATAACCTTTATTGCAATGTACAGGTAGGCTTCTAAAGATCATCATGAATCAATAACCCCTAAGTACTTATGAATCTATATGACCCTATAGTAGCATGGGGAGGGGCATGTCTGCAGGCATTTGACTGCTGTACTCAGAGCCATAGGCCAACATGTACATTAGACAGGCCATTAGCAGTAGTGTAACATTGATGAACATGTACAGGGGCAGATTTACCTGATATTGGAACACTGCCTTGTTGCCAGTACTTTCACAAAAATGAGGCACATACAGGCACACCTATTCTTGTTGCTAGCCTTTCGTAATATGGATAAGAATGGAAGTGTGCACATCCTTAGGAAAGTAGGGGAAAATACGGCTTGCTACATATTTCCAGAGTACTGTGTGCCTCTCATACAACTAATCTTACTATTCCTCCTATTAATTCTGCCAAAATATTGGATATATCTTCCAAACCCTGTACAACTTTTGTCTAAAACATGGCTGTATGCCTCCAATACTATAACCGCTTTATATCTGTTTGCAAGGTATGTAGACAACAAGGCCAGGAGGCCTGCATGTCTATGAATCTTTATATTCTGCTGTAGTTCACTAGCACTGTAAGGTACAGCCTACAAGTTATGCATGCCTCTAACAGCATGTGGGGATCAGCTTGTGATGGAGAACTACAACCTGCTTTGTGCTACGTTTGAAGTAGTTCAGCTGCAGAAATCACATAGTAGCTAGTAGGTGTGGCTTACAGGCCACCAGCTTGTTCCTTGTGACAGTGAGACCATTTTCAGAGGAAATACAAGAGTACAGCAGTTTTTGCAAGTGCCTGACATAGAACACCTATTTGGTTCATGAAAGAAAGGAAGATAAGTGTAATCAAATCCACACTACATAAAATAATATAATACTCTATCTCCTTTATGGCTATTTCAGGGAATTCATACTGGGCCCTTGTCAAAGTGCATTTAAGAAAGTAGATGTCTGGCATGACCTGTCTGAGGAGATTTCCTCAGCCAGAGGCATCACCAGGATAAGAGAACAGTTGAGGTGTTGTGTAATTACTTGTGACCCAGCAGGCCTGATGAACTCCATGCATGGAAAGCAGAAGTTAGGCAGGAACACCCTGAATACTATAGTATTTTCCCTTGCTTTTATATTTTATGGTTTCTCTTTTATCCTGTTGTAAGTTTGAGACTGTTGTTATTATTGGCAGGTAATTGTCAAGCTCATCCCATGAATTGTCTGCTACTGTGTGGATTTTGCATGCCAGGTGGAGATGCTGGAGACACTATGTGTGATATTCTTACTACATTTTTTGGGGGGTTCTGCAGATTTCTCTTTTTGGGTGGGGGTCATGTTGCACTACGTCATAGTGACTGTATACTACCTGGTGTATCCCCATGTATACCTGTACCATAATCAGTTCATGCCTGGTGCCTATCATACAGCTCATGGAAAATCCTTAAGAGATTGTATTTACTGGCGAAATATCTCACCTTAGGGTTATCACAGTTCTCTGATGTGCAATTTATACTTCAGCATGAGCGGAATGTAAATAGGAGTTATGTACTTACCATAACATTCTTCGTGAGTTGTTTATCTCGCCTTTATTCTCACTGATGGATCGGCTCCGACACGGCCAATAGCAAGCTCAAGGTTTGCCAGTAGCTCGAGACCAAGCCCCTTATCCCACAATGCACTGCTGAAATTGCCTCAGATCTTGTTTGCTGCGAATAATAGTATATACATATATATATACATATATACAACATATACATACCCTCTTTTATATATATATATATATATATATATATATATATATATATATATATATATACATACATACATACAAAGAACAGTTCCCAAAGGGGAAGAAGAAATATTGAATAACCAAGATGGTACTAGCCTCTAAGTCAACAGTCAGCCAGGAGGGGGAAGGAGGGAGGGACGTGAGAATAAAGGCGAGATAAACAACTCACATGGAACGTTATGGTAAGTACATAACTTCTATATGTGAAGTTGTTAAATCTTGCCGTTTATTCTCACTGATGGGTAGTGTCCATAGCACCCTCAACCTTGGGTGGCTCATGGGAGTATGTTCTTCAGTACCGTAGAACCAAAGGACGACCTGTCCCTTGAAGTCCTATCTACTTTGTAATGTGATATAAAGATATGAGGCTTAGACCAAGAGGCTGCAGCACAAATATTGTCAAGGGGCAATTTAGCTTGAAAAGCAGAAGAGGTAGAGACAGCTCTGGTAGAATGAGCTTTTGGTTTGTGCATTAAAGGCATGCTCATATTCTGATAAACAAAGGATATACAATCAGATAACCATTTAGATAAAGTTGTTTTAGCCACTGGATTGCCTTTTCTTGCTTCTGAGAAGGATACAAAAAGTTGGTCTGGATTTCCTAATATCCTTAGTTCTGTCAAGATAAAGTCTGAGCTGTCTGTGAACATCGTGTGTGCAGCATATATTCCAATTTGCTTGAGTGGTTGGGGAAAAAGACTGGCAGTTCAATGACCTGATTGATATTTGACTCAGAACAGACTTTAGGTAAAAATGAGGGGTTTGTTCTGAGAGATACTCTATCAGGATGGAAGATCATGTAGGGTGATCTGATAGATAATGCTTGAAGTTCTGACACTTTGCGGGCAGATGTAATGGCCACAAGAAACATTGTTTTCCAAGATAAAAATTTTAAATCACAAGAAGATGCTGGTTCAAAAGGGGGAAGAATAATTTGAGACAGCATAAGGTTTAAATCCCAGGGAGAAAAGGGAATTTTGATTGGAGGTCTCATATGAAGAACGCCTTTAAGGAAGGTTTTAGATAATTTACGGCTCATAATATTTGAGCCACCAAGACCAAGGTGAAAATTTGAGATAGCAGCTAACTGAACTCGAACTGTAGCAGCTGCTGCCCCTTCCTTGAAAATCTTTGTTAGAAATTCTAAGATCGAAGATAGCGGAGCTCGGAAAGGGTCAATGTTCTGCGCGTTGGCCCAAATTGAGAACCTTTTCCATTTACTGCCATATAATTTCCTGGTAGATGGCTTGTAAGAAGACAAAAGAATCTGCCTTGTATCTTCTGAAATTGAATGAAGCCTGGCAATTAGGGGAAGTGGATTAGCCAAGCAGTCAGTTTGAGGGACTGCAGAGAAGGATGAAGATCCCCTGACGGGTGAGTCAGAAGGTTCGGAAATGGGTCCAGGATCCATGGATCTTCCAACAGATGATGGTGGAGAAACGGAAACCAAATCTGTCGAGGCCAGTAGGGGGCTATGAGTATAACAGTCCTTCCCAGTGATTTTGCTTTCTGTAAAAATCTGGGTATTAATGGGAAGGGTGGGAATGAATAAAGGAGACCCGTGGACCAATTGTGTAAAAGTGCGTCTCTCAGGGGGTGACCGGGAGATGGTATTAGGGCAAAGTAGCTTCTGCATTTTGAATTGATGTGGTGGGCAAAAAGGTCACAGCAGGGCTGGCCCCATTTGCGGAAAATCAACTCCGCAACCTGTTGTTTGAGAGATCACTCATGAGGGAGTAATATTGCCCTGCTTAGCTTGTCCGCTATCACATTGGATTTCCCGGGGATGTGCGTTGCTAACAGAAAACGCTGAGATGACACAGCCCATTGCCAGACCCTGAGGGCTTCTTGACAAAGGGGGTAGGACTTGGTTCCACCCTGCTTGTCCACGTACCAGACTACTGACATGATGTCAGTCTGAACTGCAATAGTCCCGAGAGGGAGAGAGTCCTGAAAGTACTGCAACGCCAGAAGTACCGCTCTCAACTCTAGAACATTGATGTGCAGATGTGATTCTTGATCTGTCCATGTGCCTTGGGCAGTTTTTCCCTGAAAATGCCCCCCCCCACCATATCAGGAAGCGTCCATGGTCACAGTGGCTACTAGGGTGGGGGACAAAGGGTCTTCCGATTGTGACATGAAGAGACGTCAACCACCACCAAAGGTCTCTCCTGCAAGAATCCATGATAAGAATCATGTGGTGCATTGGTAGTTTCTGATAAAACCACTGAGCGAAGAGGAACCATTGAAGAATTCGCATGTGCATCCTTGTGAGTGGTATAGCCAGGATTGCTGCCGCCATCAAACCTAGTACTTTCAGTACCTCCACTGCTGTAGCTTTGTTCTTCGACACCAGTGAGCAGACATTTTGGCGGAGAAGAGAGACTCTTTCGATAGGGAGACGTAGAGTGGTAGTTGAGGTATCTAACTCTGCTCCTATAAAAACGGTATGCTGAAATGGCAATAAGGCAGACTTTTTGAAGTTGACTGTAATGCCTAATTGATGGCAGAGTGTACTGTGTTGCTTGGGTCAATTAATGCCTGGTGGTAGTGGTGAGGAGCCAATCGCCTAGGTATGGAAACACCTGGAATCCTAGACACCTCAGGTGGGCCGTGAACACTGCCATGCATTTGGTGAACACTCTGGGGGCTGTAGTGAGACCAAAGGGCAGGGCTCGAAACTGGTAATGATTGGCTCCCAGCCGGAAGCGCAGATGATCTCTGAAGCGTCTGTTCATCTTTATGTGATAGTACGCGTCCTTGAGATCTATGGAGCACATCCAATCTTCATTCCCTAAGAAGGGAAGAATGGACTGAAGCGTGACCATTCAGAACTTCTCTTTCTTTATGAACTGGTTGAGTCTGTTGAGGTCCAAGATAGGTCTCCAGTCCCCTGTTTTCTTTGGTACCAAAAAGAATCTTGAGTAAGTTCCGAATCTGACTTGGTCTGCTGGGACTGGTTGGATGACTCTTTTTTTCTAGCAATCTGCGGACCTCTATGATTGCTTGTTCCCGGAGATTGGGTGGAATATCTGGAATTTTTTTTATAGGAATGGGAGGGGTGAAGAACGGTATAAAATATCCCCTGGAAATGATGCTTTGTACCCAAGTATCCGATGTTATGTTTAGCCAGGCTTCTGGGTACAAAGACAAACAACCCCTGACTGCCTCCAGAGCCGAACAGTCAGGTCCCCTTTCAGGGGCGCTGGTAGGACTGACCGGAGAACTGACCCCTGTCACCCTGTTGCTGCAGACCTCCTCTGCCATGGGGGTGGCGTCTTCCGTTATAACCCCCCCCCTCTGTCTTTAGAGGGGGTTTCTCCACGTGTGTCCTGAAAGGCTGCCTGAGTTTTTCGGAACCATACCCCCCCCCCAGGGCCCTTGGGGTAGGGCTGAGTGGGGGTGGAAAAACGGACCCCAACAGCAGATAAGGTCTTGCCTTCCTGCTCACACCTGGTTAAAGTTTCCTTTACTTTGGGCCCAAACAGTGATGAGCCATTGAATGGGGTATTAATAAAGGAAAACTTAAAGGGTTCCGCAAAGGAGCAGAGATGCATCCAGGCTTGTCTTCAAAGAGCAATGCCTGAACTAGTGACTCTACTCGAACCATCAGCAGCATATAATATGAGATGCATGGACGAGTTCACTACTGAGTTAAGGGTAGCGAGCTGGGCTTTGACTTTGTCGGCCACTCCTGCCGCTACAGTACCTTGAAGAGTATCTCCTAGCTCTTTCAGGAGATTGCTCTGTAGTCTTGTAAAATGGGTCAAGTAGTTCAGTGATCACAGAGAAAAAGTCGCTGAACTAAACATGCGCTTCCCATATCTATCCATAACCCTAGAATCTCTGTTAGGGGGATGGATAGAAGAGGATGTCTCAGATACTTCCTTTTTGGTGGCTGCAGCTACCTACCACCATGGCATCAACAGGCACTCCTTTTGTCAAAAATGTCTTGTCCACTGGGGCCGATATGAATTTATTGGGTCTATGAGTGACAAGTTCCATGGACTCCAGTGACTCCCACGCCTTATGAGAGATCAGTTCCATGAGCTTGTCGTAAGGCGGAGACACCCAAGAAGTGGAAAGTTGAGACCCAAAAGCCTTCAATAGCACAGACTCATCCTCAGTAGGGGTCTTGGACTGCCACTCGCCCCTCTGACTAAGGATCTCTAGTATCTCTGCAAAGGAGATATCCTCAGAGGGGGATCGAGGGAACCCTTCTGACTCATCTAAGTCTATGTTAGATGTCAAAGACTCCTGTGGGGAGTCTAAGTGCCTCCTCTTGCACAGTCTCTTCCTGGGCACCTCCTCAGTGGGGGGATCTGGGGAAGTCTCAGAAGAGCAGGGGATGCCCTGTGGGAGTACTTGAAGCTCGGGATCTCTACGCTTAGAGGGATCGGTAGATGAAGAAGCAGACACAGGAGCTTGAGGGGACAGGGAAAGCTGAACCAATGCTGACGTTGTCTTTGGAGACAAAAATCTCCTCATAGCATCGAAGGCACCATGGGTCCGACAAGAAGGAGTGGATGGACCCGAAAGTACCATCCAATCCTCCTGCACTGAAACCCTGGGCTCCGAGCCCGAGGTAGGAGCCGAGCTCATCCGAGCCGAAGCCCCGAGAGGAAGAGTCGGCACCAACAAGTGGGTGCGACTATCCTCCCTGGACCCGATGGGAGAGAGTCGGCTCCTAGAGTCCTCGGTCGGCACCGAGGACATCTGAGTAGATGGAGCTGATAACACCAGTACGAGTATCAGCTCCAAGGGTTCGACCACCATCGGTTCAATTTCCTTTGGCTCTGAGAGTCCAGTATGGCTCGGAGGAGGAGTAGACAAGTCCGGTTCCATGGTCTTCGGTACCGATGAGCTGGTCAGGGCCGACAACAATTTGGCAAGTCCTGGTGCCTGTAAAAGCTTCTGTACTAGCCGATCCATGTCCAAATCTGAAAGGCTGACTGAAGACTTGGCTGAATGCACCGAAGGTGCTGACTGGAGCAGAAGTGAAGAAGGAACTTCAGAGACTGGCTTCAATACGGAGAGCTGGCTCCGAATCAAAGGTACACTTGGTTCCGATGACTGTGGAACCGATGACCCTCCTTCTGAAATCTTAGCCTTTTTTGAGACCTTATCTGAAGACTTGGATTATGTACTAACACCCTCATGGCTACTCAAGACTTCTGAAAAAGATTTCTGTAGCAATCCCCTGTCTATAAGTTTCCTCCTTCTATCCAAGAGAACTCTTGAAGAAAAGGAGTGGCAAATGCTACATGTCTTGGAGGTGTTTAGCCCCCAGACAGTAGACACATTGAATGTGTCTGTCAGTAACAGACATTTTCTGCCCACAATCTGGACATTTTTTTAATCCCGATTTGGGATGGGATTTCTCCCTATCATCTGACATAGTTAAGTGAAAAAGGCAGTAAATTACATACACAACAAATAAGTCCAAACCGGGCACTAACCATAACAGTATATATATATATATATATATATATATATATATATATATATATATATATATATATATATATATCAAAAAACAACAGCAGAATCCCAAATGGAAATATAACACAAAACCCTGAAGGGAAGGAGCAAGAGTCTGTATAAAAACCGAGTTACGAGCAGTCCAACTCAAATGCGTTGTACATAGAAATCCCAAGGGGCTGGATAGTAGCACAAAATAGCTCAAAACAATCCAACTCAAATGCGTTCAGCACATAAATTCCAAATGCCAAGATGTAAAGCAGGTTCAACGTAGCAAAAAACCTTTCAGTTGTAATCCTTACAACTTATGCATCCAGCAAAAAATTCCAGAAATTGTGTAAAAAACCTTTAATAATGATGAGCGCTTTCGCGGTCAACAATACCGCTTCATCAGATATGATAAAAACACAATACAAAACATTTAAGTACTCACCAACAAGGAACTGACACGATTAATTGGCTTAAAACAATTCAAAATTTGATGAAATAACCAATTATTTAATAGTAACCACCAATGTTAGTCCCACAAACATGCGGAACTGACGAAACCTGACAGGAAGTATTCTCAAGCTCTATGCTCCCTCTAGTGGACACAAAACAATGGTTCAAAACTAATAATTTCACAATGTGCGCTGATGTCCATCGCGCACACATATCAGACCGGTGAAGCATTTAGAAACGGTGCTCCCCAGTGCTGACAACACTCCACTGACACTCCTAGGTAAAAGGCTACAGTAGTGCTTCACCGGCTGCACCAATAGTATGCAAACAAATTGCACACTAAATAACAGCAGAGAGAGCAGTTGTACATCGGGAGCAAACATCTCCGCATGTTGCAAACCTTAAGCAAGGGACGGATTGCCACGTCCGTCTTCTTCTGTATAACGGCCCATAATAACTAAATGCTTAAGTAAAATGCTTAATTAAAGTCAATACATTATTTCAAGAAATTGTGTCAAATACAATTATCTATGAATACATATGTTGGTGCTAAGATAATCATGATAAAACATATTGAGATCATAAAATATACAAAATGTTATTTAAAATGTATTAAAAATGCATTGAAATTTGCCATAATATCTCAAACAAATTAGCCACATACAACATGGGGACATAACTAGACATGACAGCAAAAACACTGGCCATGTATTCTAAACTAACAGAGAGACGGGGAACAATGAATAAAGGAGAAATGCAGAAATGTATATAATGGATACACACAGGGAAGGAGGACAAACTATATAAAAACAAGAGAACAGCGATCATATAAAGCAGATAGTCCCCATAGAAACTGTTATCTCAGGGGTCTACCTTTAAGATATGGTTTGAGTGTGACCATTTCGTTCAACCATCTGCCCCTATGAGCTCCAAGCCTGAGCAGCCAACGCAATTCGGCTTCCTCAGTTCTATTGGTGATATCACCAATACGAGGAGAAACATACTCTATATGCAGGACCTGGAACCAAAAAATATGATCATGACCTTCCCTCAACATATGTTTAGCTAACGCACTACTATCATCCCTTCTAGCCAAACAATAATAGTGGTCCCTGATACGTTCGCGTAGCGAACGGTTGGACTTCCCAACATAGTATCTAAAGCAGCGGATACAGTGGGCAACATAAACTATGTTGCGACTGGTGCTGGTAGCATTGACCCTAAGGTCCCATAGTCTGCCACTGTCCGGATGCTTGAAGAAATGTGATTCATCGATGTAACAACATTGCAAGCAAGTTCCACATTTTGTAGTTCTTTCAAGGCCTGTATATGCTGTATGGGTACCAGAACTATGACATAAGAGTTGCTTCATATTGGACATATTATTGTATACAAATTTGGGGAAGGGACCAACTATGTCTCCCACCTTCTCGTCTGCTGTCAGAATATTCCAGTTGTCCTGTATAACTCGCTTAACAAGTTGTGTGTTCCCACTGAATGGTAACACTACGGGCTCTTGAGTGAACCCAACATTCTTAACTGTTTCAATTCTTTCAAAGCCTGAAAAGAAGGGTCTTGCTCTGGTGGTCCTGAGTGTTTGCATATTGGAGTAAACCATGTCTATTTCTTCACTTGTATAGTTACGTCCAATCAAACCTTCTTTGAGTTGCTCTAGTTCATTATTTAGTTTAGGCTCAGTACTTGATAGCCGGGAAAGCCTCATGGCTTGTCCCTTAATTATGTTAGTGAAAATCCTTGGATTATGCATACTTTCCCTATGCAAATATGAGGGTCTATAACAAGATTTACGGTGTACACCTGTCCTAATTTGGCCTTCCTCCCTGTATATATGGACATCCAAATATTCAATACTACTCTTTGAAGGACTCATTGTGAATTTTATAAAATCACTTACACTGTTCAAATAGTCATAGAAAAGATGCAAAGATGTGACAGTCCCCTCCCATATAAAGAAGAGGTCGTCTACAAATCTTTTATAAAACTTTATCTGTTTGTTTCCCAAGATGTACCTGGTTTCAAATTCTGCCATGACCAAATTGGCGTAGCTATTAGCAAAGCTCGTGCCCATAGCTACGCCTTTGGTCTGTCTATAACATGTGGATTTGTGTTCAGAAGCCACAGAAGACAACCTTGATGCACATGTTGAACAAATGGTGAGAAACTTAAAAAGAGACTTGGAGAATGAACTATACAGGTACAAGAGGCTTACAGCTCAACGCTTTCACATGGAAGCATGTTTGACTATTGGTGTTATTCCTCGTGGCCTCCGTATATTGACGATGCCAACTTATGGTAACACTTATCCAAGTCTCTTGGCTAAGTGGCAACAAATAAATTTACAAGCGAGTAGGGACTATATAAAACTGTTGTTAGACTTTTTTCGTCCTATCGAGGCTGAGTTAAAAACCAGAGTATTGGACCTTCAAAGAAAATTGGTGGAACAAGCAGGAATGGATAATAGTGATTTGTACTTACATGAGCTTATGGATCGGATCACTCGTTATGAGAAGAATCTTTTAACGAACAAGCGGAATAAGCTAGCAAGGGATTCATTTGATTTTGCTCACAATAATGTATTTGTTTGGCAGAGGAATAGAGTGGGAAATGATCGGCAAACAGTTACTAACACTACTGACATTAGATACAAGCGACCCCTGGGTCAGTCTGTTCACAACTCTCGAAGGATCAGTCCGCAGAGAGCCACAGGTGTGGCCACGACTAATGGTATCTTATCATCTGACATTTTGACGTCTGAATTAGTGCAATCCAATGTAACATCTGGTCGAGCAGAATTATGCAATGAGGATAATAACAAATCTGATAAATTTCCTCCTGTGAATGTCACTTCTCCACAGGAATCGGGTTCTGTTTACACTACGCCCACAGAAGAGGTAGTGGTACCTATATCTGGGGCTTTAAATAGAAAAGACTTGGCTCATTCTAACACTTCTTCACCCTCCAGTGTTGTACGAAGAAAGATACAGTTAGATAATCAGAATTATACTGATTACCCTTTACCCATCAGAGCGGGGTGCAAAAGATCGTTGGATTTAGACAACAGTTGAGGGGCGAAGAGGAAGGCCCCCCCCCCCAGTTACAACAACAAGGGACACTTTCCAAGTTTTGGCACCCGGGTCTCTAGTCTGCAACATCTCTAACTACAATTTATCACCACCTGAATTGACCCTTCTTAATAAAGGATTATCCTTTATTCCTACCATGAATATGGATGTCAGCCAAGCCTTGTTATCTATTAGACTTTTTGCACGACGGGTTGCATTGAAGTTAATATATGGTTCGGATGAACATGAGAATTCCAGTAACATCTCTCTGAATTTCAAACGCAGTAGTACGTTTACACCGCATTTGCAAGCCAATCTTGAAGTCTTTATCAAGGCTGTAGAATCTCGACTGTATGTTGAATTTGGACATCATATAGGGAATAAGCATAAGAATCTTACAGAGTGTGAAAACAAGGTTATTGAGAAGTTACGCAACAATACGGACATTGTGATCCGGGCGGCTGACAAGGGTGGCCCTGTTGTGATTATGGATAGCAAACATTATCATTCAAAAATGCTAGAGCTTCTTCAAGGTGATTTGTATGTGCCAATCAGTTTGGATGATTTATGTGCTATGCAAACCAGCATTTTTAGTTCTCTTGAGGAATGTAAACAGTTAGGCTTGATAGATGATGGTGTCTTCAACTATTTTCAGGTAGACTTTCCTCTTATACCCACTATAAGTGATTTGCCCAAAATTCACAAAAATTTGTATTCACCTGAACTTAGGCCCATAGTGTCAGGTGCAGGCTGGACAACAGAGCCTATCTCCATTTACTTGGACTACCATCTTAAAAAAATTTGATAAACCACTCTGTTGTGCTTCGTGACACTGAACAGTTTCTTACCAGCTTATATAAAGAGATGTTGAGTTATACATGGACGGATGATACCTTTTTTGTGACCATGGACGTTGTGTCCCTGTTCACATGTATTCCCAATGACCAAGGAATCATATACATGAGATCCTTTTTAAAAAGAAGTGAAGGGTGCACTGATTCTAGAATAGATTTTATCTGCCTGTTGGTAGAGTTGGTCTTAGAGAATAATGTTTTCTTATTTGAGAAAACATGTTATAGACAGACCAAAGGCGTAGCTATGGGCACGAGCTGTGCTAATAGCTACGCCAATTTGGTCATGGCAGAATTTGAAACCAGGTACATCTTGGGAAACAAACAGATAAAGTTTTATAAAAGATTTGTAGACGACCTCTTCTTTATATGGGAGGGGACTGTCACATCTTTGCATCTTTTCTATGACTATTTGAACAGTGTAAGTGATTTTATAAAATTCACAATGAGTCCTTCAAAGAGTAGTATTGAATATTTGGATGTCCATATATACAGGGAAGAAGGCCAAATTAGGACAGGTGTACACCGTAAATCTTGTTATAGACCCTCATATTTGCATAGGGAAAGTATGCATAATCCAAGGATTTTCACTAACATAATCAAGGGACAAGCCATGAGGCTTTCCCGGCTATCAAGTACTGAGCCTAAACTAAATAATGAACTAGAGCAACTCAAAGAAGGTTTGATTGGATGTAACTATACAAGTGAAGACATAGACATGGTTTACTCCAATATGCAAACACTCAGGACCACCAGAGCAAGACCCTTCTTTTCAGGCTTTGAAAGAATTGAAACAGTTAAGAATGTTGGGTTCACTCAAGAGCCCATAGTGTTACCATTCAGTGGGAACACACAACTTGTTAAGCGAGTTATACAGGACAACTGGAATATTCTGACAGCAGACGAGAAGGTGGGAGACATAGTTGGTCCCTTCCCCAAATTTGTATACAATAATATGTCCAATATGAAACAACTCTTATGTCATAGTTCTGGTACCCATACAGCATATACAGGCCTTGAAAGAACTACAAAATGTGGAACTTGCTTGCAATGTTGTTACATCGATGAATCACATTTCTTCAAGCATCCGGACAGTGGCAGACTATGGGACCTTAGGGTCAATGCTACCTGCACCAGTCGCAACATAGTTTATGTTGCCCACTGTATCCGCTGCTTTAGATACTATGTTGGGAAGTCCAAACGTTCGCTACGCGAACGTATCAGGGACCACTATTATTGTTTGGCTAGAAGGGATGATAGTAGTGCGTTAGCTAAACATATACTGAGGGAAGGTCATGATCATATTTTTTGGTTCCAGGTCCTGCATATAGAGTATGTTTCTCCTCGTATTGGTGATATCACCAATAGAACTGAGGAAGCCGAATTGCGTTGGCTACTCAGGCTTGGAGCTCATAGGGGCAGAGGGTTGAACGAAATGGTCACACTCAAACCATATCTTAAAGGTAGACCCCTGAGATAACAGTTTCTATGGGGACTATCTGCTTTATATGATCGCTGTTCTCTTGTTTTTATATAGTTTGTCCTCCTTCCCTGTGTGTATCCATTATATACATTTCTGCATTTCTCCTTTATTCATTGTTCCCCGTCTCTCTGTTAGTTTAGAATACATGGCCAGTGTTTTTGCTGTCATGTCTAGTTATGTCCCCATGTTGTATGTGGCTAATTTGTTTGAGATATTATGGCAAATTTCAATGCATTTTTAATACATTTTAAATAACATTTTGTATATTTTATGATCTCAATATATTTTATCATGATTATCTTAGCACCAACGTATTCATAGATAATTGTATTTGACACAATTTCTTGAAATAATGTATTGACTTTAATTAAGCATTTTACTTAAGCATTTAGTTATTATGGGCCGTTATACAGAAGAAGACGGACGTGGCAATCCGTCCCTTGCTTAAGGTTTGCAACATGCGGAGATGTTTGCTCCCGATGTACAACTGCTCTCTCTGCTGTTATTTAGTGTGCAATTTGTTTGCATACTACTGGTGCAGCCGGTGAAGCACTACTGTAGCCTTTTACCTAGGAGTGTCAGTGGAGTGTTGTCAGCACTGGGGAGCACCGTTTCTAAATGCTTCACCGGTCTGATATGTGTGCGCGATGGATATCAGCGCACATTGTGAAATTATTAGTTTTGAACCATTGTTATGTGTCCACTAGAGGGAGCATAGAGCTTGAGAATACTTCCTGTCAGGTTTCGTCAGTTCCGCATGTTTGTGGGACTAACATTGGTGGTTACTATTAAATAATTGGTTATTTCATCAAATTTTGAATTGTTTTAAGCCAATTAATCGTGTCAGTTCCTTGTTGGTGAGTACTTAAATGTTTTGTATTGTGTTATTATCATATCTGATGAAGCGGTATTTTTGACCGCGAAAGCGCTCATCATTATTAAAGGTTTTTTACACAATTTCTGGAATTTTTTGCTGGATGCATAAGTCGTAAGGATTACAACTGAAAGGTTTTTTGCTACGTTGAACCTGCTTTACATCTTGGCATTTGGAATTTATGTGCTGAACGCATTTGAGTTGGATTGTTTTGAGCTATTTTGTGCTACTATCCAGCCCCTTGGGATTTCTATGTACAACGCATTTGAGTTGGACTGCTCGTAACTCGGTTTTTATACAGACTCTTGCTCCTTCCCTTCGGGGTTTTGTGTTTTATATATATATATATATATATATATATATATATATATATATATATATTTTTTTTTTTTTTTGAACAAAAATATATACATATATATATATATATATATATATATATATATATATATATATATATATATATATATATATATATACATACATACAAATATAGGGCTAAAAGACCCACAGAAAAACCTGACTATAATAAAGATTAATGGTAGAGAAAAGGGCTTAAGACCCACACAAATTAAGAAACCAACAAGGCCCTAACTTTTAAACTATTTCTACTATCTAGAGAGTAAATATGATAGTACTAACACACACTAAATATATTAAACAAAAAAGAAAACTTTTTTATAGACTTGCTGTTAATTTATTTCTAAAATGGTCCAAGCTAACTGGAATACCGAGATCTCTCTTGCCGTGGCAAACTAGATCTGAGAGAATTCCAGCAGTGCATTATGGAATAAGGGGCTTGGTCTCGAGCTACTGGCAAACCTTGAGCTTGCTATCGGCCGTGTCGGAGCCGAGGATCGGCTCCGAACCCATCAGTGAGAAGAAACGGTGACATTTAATAACTTCACACTGAAAGCTATGTGGGCTTCCTCAGAATGCTAGAGAAGCTAGTGGCCAGCCATTGTTACCTCCCCTACAAGAGCTGCCATAATTGTTAAATTACTTGATCCAATGTCAGGACAGATTTACTTACAACTACCTTCCCCATTTGCATCCTCATTGCAGATCCAGACAACAGCTTTGCTCTTCAGGCACCTCTAAAGCATCCCAACCCAGATATGATTATAGCTAAGATTCCCAATGATGAGGAAGAGAAGCTGAAAATATCTGGTCTCAGCTTTGGAAAGCTTTTTGCTTAAATAGCAGATGGGGTGTTCCTCTTCTTCTACACTCTGGCCCAAAACTACTCTTAGCTTATCCCCACATCTGAAGAATCAATATAGACAATTAACAATCAAAAAGAATATAAGCCTGTTAGGAGTTAATGCACTTGCCAAGAAAGCTAAAACCCAAAATAAATGACAAAATCCGAATGGCAAGAGCAAAACAAAGCAGATGTCCCAAAGTAGCATATGAATATCCTCGATACTTCAGTAGTCCACAGTACATGAATGAAAAACCGGTGCTGCAACTAGTTCAGTATAAAGAATATATAATTTATTTTTCACAAACAGGTTAGTGCTTTCACCAGATGGCTTCATCAGACCTACTAAAACATTTCACTCATCAGTTTAAATACAAAAAAAATGGCGGGAAAAACAGCCAGTCTTAAAGCGAAAGAATCAATATTCATTTCCAACCTGTATAAAATCAACTCAACTGTTCAAATATATACAATAAAAACAACAATCAATAAAAACATTCATATATATATCTAATATTTAATGCACTAGAAACATAAATCATACTCAATTCATAGATAAAAATATCTAAAATGTATATGCATATCTGAAAAATATGTACATACATATAAACATAGATATATATCAATAAAAAAATAAAAAATAAATATTCATGTTACAAAATAAAACCTGTGATATATATATATATATATATGTTAATAGGGGGACTATAAATAGTGAACTATAATATTGAACAAGAATGGATACATATCTAGACATGACCTAAGCCTTCAATTTCCTCATCTTGAGGAAAGGTTGAATGGGGACCTTACCATTTAATCCAGGGCTTATGTAAGATCTGAATCTCATGATCCAGTTAGTTTCCCTCGCTTCTGTAAAAGTCTTAATGTCCCCTCCTCTAATACTCCTGAATATATTTTCCACTATTTTGAATCTAAAACTATGCCCCTCTCCTCTCTCTATGACATGTTTTGCTAGGGCATTAGTCATAGATCTAATCCTGATGTGATACATATGCTCACGCATCCTGTCCCTCAGACACCTATTGGTCTTGCCAATATAAAATGCAGAACATCCCAAGCAAGATGCTAAATAAACAACATCAGTGGACATACAATTGCCCTTAGCTCGAAACATGAAAGCACCAAAACCAGAAGGATGTATGAATGTAGGATCAGAATCAATCAAAAAGCAAAAATTACAATGGTTGCAAGGTGAAGTGATACAGGGTTCATTGGAGCTATCCTGTCTACTATCTCTCGGATAACACAACAGTCTCTTCAAATTCATTTTATTCTTATAGACAAATTTAGGTGTAACCCCTATAACTTCTTTTATAATCGGATCCACTGATAAAATATGCCAATGTGTCTTAATTACATCTTTTATAATTCCTACATCTTTAGTATAGAAAATTGGGAAAATCACATTATTAGACTCCATTCTCCCTCTACGCCTTCTGTCTTCCAGAAGGTCATAGTCATGTGTCCTGGTAGAGAAATAAGGAGCTGCTACATTAGATCTCAACTCATTAATATCTAGCATCCCATTAATCAAATCTCTATTATAATAATTCCATGCTCCTAACCTCTGATGTAAATCATCTAATCCTTTCCTAAAATCCAAATCTATCGGATTATATCTAGAAATACGCATGGCCTGTCCTCTGACAATATTATTATATACATATCCAGGATGCATGCTATGTTGATGTAATAGAACATTCTTATGACAGGACTTTCTGTATAATCCTGTATTAATCATACCATTTCCTAACTTCTCTACATAAATGTCAAGAAAAGGAATCTTATCAGAAGACCAGTCAACAGTAAACTTAAGATATCTAGTAACAGAATTAACCTCACTAACAAACTCATCCAATTCATCAGATGTACCTGTCCATAAAAGGAACAGGTCATCTACAAACCGTCTATAAAATGGAACAAAACTTTTGTAGTTGGTCATCTGAAACATATACCTGTATTCCCATTCAGCCATAAAGAGGTTGGCGTAGCTATTGGCACAAGAAGTGCCCATAACCACGCCATCCCTCTGTAGGAAAATTTTATTGTTAAAACAAAAAACATTAGATTCCAATATGACTTCCAAAAAAGTCATTAACAAATCTATTTCCGTGCCATCTATGTCTGACATTCTCTTTAAATAACTATCTACCATCCCTATCTCTTCCAGGTTAGGAATCACTGTAAATAAAGACTGGACATCCATAGTGACAAAAATATATTCTTGATTGGAAGGTGCCGAAGTAATAAAATTATATAAATCTAACAAAAACTGTTTGGTATCCTTTAGTATAAAACACATTAGCATTGACTATCGGTCTCAGTTTATTCTCTATATAAATGGAGAGCGGTTCCGTTGACCAGCCCCTTCCAGCTACAATAGGTCTTAAGGGTGGATTCACTCTATCTTTGTGTATCTTTGGAAGCCCTTGGATAACCGGTATAAGTGGATATACAACTTCCAAAAACTTGAACAAATTAAAATCTATAACTTCACTCTTTAGTCAGCAGATTTGATGGTAATTGTAGTATTGTTGCGTAAGCTGTATAAATCTGCTGACAAGGGAGGTGGAGTGGTTATTATGGACACTTCTAGGTATCGAGAACGTATGTTTGAGATGTTGAGTGATAGTGATTACTATATTCCCATCACATTAGAAGCAGTCAACCATGTGACTGAAAGGATACATGGCATGTTGAATGATCTACTAAAGAGTGAAGTTATAGATTTTAATTTGTTCAAGTTTTTGGAAGTTGTATATCCACTTATACCGGTTATCCAAGGGCTTCCAAAGATACACAAGATTCCTTTTCTTGACATTTATGTAGAGAAGTTAGGAAATGGTATGATTATTACAGGATTATACAGAAAGTCCTGTCATAAGAATGTTCTATTACATCGACATAGCATGCATCCTGGATATGTATATAATAATATTGTCAGAGGACAGGCCGTGCGTATTTCTAGATATAATCCGATAGATTTGGATTTTAGGAAAGGATCAGATGATTTACATCAGAGGTTAGGAGCACGGAATTATTATAAGAGAGATTTGATTAATGGGATGCTAGATATTAATGAGTTGAGATCTAATGTAGCAGCTCCTTATTTCTCTACCAGGACACATGACTATGACCTTCTGGAAGACAGAAGGCCTGGAGGGAGAATGGAGTCTAATAATGTGATTTTCCCAATTTTCTATACTAAAGATGTAGGAATTATAAAAGATGTAATTAAGACACATTGGCATATTTTATCAGTGGATCCGACTATAAAAGAAGTTATAGGGGTTACACCTAAATTTGTCTATAAGAATAAAATGAATTTGAAGAGACTGTTGTGTTATCCGAGAGATAGTAGACAGGATAGCTCCAATGAACCCTGTATCACTTCACCTTGCAACCATTGTAATTTTTGCCTTTTGATTGATTCTGATCCTACATCCATACATCCTTCTGATTTTGGTGCTTTCACGTTTTGAGCTAAGGGCAATTGTATGTCCACTGATGTTGCTTATTTAGCATCTTGCTTGGGATGTTCTGCATTTTATATTGGCAAGACCAATAGGTGTCTGAGGGATAGGATGCGTGAGCATATGTATCACATCAGGATTAGATCTATGACTAATGCCCTAGCAAAACATGTCATAGAGAGAGGAGAGGAGAGGGGCATAGTTTTAGATTCAAAATAGTGGAAAATATATTCAGGAGTATTAGAGGAGGGGACATTAAGACTTTTACAGAAGCGAGGGAAACTAACTGGATCATGAGATTCAGATCTGACATAAGCCCTGGATTAAATGGTAAGGTCCTCATTCAACCTTTCCTCAAGATGAGGAAATTGAAGGCTTAGGTCATGTCTAGATATGTATCCATTCTTGTTCAATATTATAGTTCACTATTTATAGTCCCCCTATTAACATATATATATCACAGGTTTTATTTTGTAACATGAATATTTATTTTTTATTGATATATATCTATGTTTATATGTATGTACATATTTTTCAGATATGCATATACATTTTAGATATTTTTATCTATGAATTGAGTATGATTTATGTTTCTAGTACATTAAATATTAGATATATATATGAATGTTTTTATTGATTGTTGTTTTTATTGTATATATTTGAACAGTTGAGTTGATTTTATACAGGTTGGAAATGAATATTGATTCTTTCACTTTAAGACTGGCTGTTTTTCCCGCCATTTTTTTGTATTTAAACTGATGAGTGAAATGTTTTAGTAGGTCTGATGAAGCCATCTGGTGAAAGCGCTAACCTGTTTGTGAAAAATAAATTATATATTCTTTATACTGAACTAGTTGCAGCACCGGTTTTTCATTCATGTACTGTGGACTACTGAAGTATCGAGGATATTCATATGCTACTTTGGGACATCTGCTTTGTTTTGCTCTTGCCATTCGGATTTTGTCATAGACAATTAACAGTTTGGAGAAGTCAGGGGAGATTAGAACTGGTTCCAATCATAAAATCTGATTACGTTTTTGAAAGGCTTCTTCAGCCTCCAGTGCCCACCTGACCCATTCAGGCAGTTTTCTCTGGGTAAAATATGGAGAAACACATCTGGAAATTAACAATCCACAAAACCTAAAAATGCCATTATTTGTTTTGTGTATTCCAAGATTGACCACTCCTTAATAGCTTTTATTTTTTTCCTTTTAAGGATTAATTATTTCACTCCCAATTACACAGCCAAGATACAAAACCTTGGTCATTGTTTCTGTGCACAATGGAGCATTAATGTTGAATCAAGCTTGCCTTAAGGAATCTGAAACAGCTTGGACTTTGGGAAGATGTAGATCCAAGTCTTCCAAGAAGATGATTACATCATCCAAATAGGATGCAGCATAGGGATGGTAAGGCCTAAGTACATGGTACAATGAATCTGGCTGGGAGCCCATAGAACTTGAAGGGGAGGACAGTGTACTGAAATAACCCATCTGCTGTTGAAAATGAAGTTTTCTCCTTAGCCTCATCACTTGTGGTGATTTAACAGTATACTTTTCATAAAGTCAGGGTGGTTAACAAATCAGCCTTCCTCAGCTGCTCTACCAGCTCATTACCCAAGGTACAGAGTAGCTGTCAACTTTGCAGATACTATTAAGACTTCAGAACTCATGAATGCCATCTACTTTTGTGACAAGCATGTTAGAACTGTTTCATCTGCCATGTGATTCTTCAATTACCCCCAGTTTTATTTATTTGATGTGTGTGTGTATGTATATAAGTGTGTGTGTGTGTGTGTGTGTGTGTGTGTGTGTGTGTGTGTGTGTGTGTGTGTGTGTGTGTGTGTGTGTGTGTGTGTGTGTGTGTGTGTGTGTTTCCAATTGGACAACTTGGTTTTGCACTTTAGGCATCCTATATGGCCTTAAACTAACTATTTTTCCACGAATCATTTCCATGTGGTTCATAAGTGTGTATTGGCTAATGGCCCTGGAGCCTTTAGAAGCTTAGCCCATAGGATTATCCTGGCATCGTGTTACCCGACCTTAGTTCCCAGTGCCTCTGTTGAGTAGAGCCACTGGAGTGATCCCTGGGGAGAATTTTCTATTTCCCATCCACTCATCAAGATTTCTCTTGAAGAGGGCCAGTGAGGTGCTCTGCTTGACATGTATGGGAAGTCTATTCCATAGCATGGGCAGTCTATGGGTTATGAACCTGTCCCTCCAGCATGCTCTGTTGATTGTGGTAATGAGGTTGAGGTCTCTGGAGTGTGTGGTGCAGATGGCTTGGGATTTTCTTTAGATGTTGTTTCATAAAACATGCTCTTCTAGGCAACTCAAATAAGTCATCTCTGCTCTTTAAGAGGAACACCTGTAGTTCTTGTCACTGATGTGTTCAAAAGAGGTCATCCACTATCATCTTAGGCGTAAAATAAGAAGCACTTTTTCTCTTCTTGAGCTCTAATCTCTGATAATGCACGTATTGTACTCACTTGTACTTCCCTCCAGGATATCAAAACATTTATTTGATGAATTTGTTCCATATGCCTCTTCCTTACCTGTCTTACTCTGTATCCCACTTAATTTATTCTTTCAGTTACTTCATAGTGTCCCCACCACTTGATCAGAAATGTTTTTTTCTGTCCCAGTGAACAGAGCCAAGACTTGGTCCCCTACTTGAAAATCCATATTGTAAGGATTCCGACTGTAAACTCTTTGTTGGCTCACTTGTGCCCTGTCCAAATGTTATACATTCCTGCACAACTGGCATTATCACTTTTATTATTTCATGCAAATCAGCAAAATGCCACAAAACCCTCCTAACAGGTATTTCATATTCATCCTACACTTTTTGACTATAACTGAATAGTCCTCTATGGCACCTACCATACACCAGCTCAAAAGGGCTAAATTCCGTAGAGGCCATGGATATCTCCCAGATTGCAAATGTTGGTCTCCATTTGTCCCATCTTTTTCTATAAGTTTTCTCAATATTGATTCAAAGACACTTTTAAAACATTCCACAAGACTGTCAGTTTGGGAATGAAAAAGGAGACCTTCAAAACTGCTTTATTTTAATATTCTGGCAAAGATGCCACATGTTTTAGACATAAAAGATATGCCTTGGTCTGACAATATTTCCTTTGGAACACCTGCCTGGGAAAATAGCAATGCCAGTTCCTTTGCTATGGCTTGGGAGTTAACTTTCCCAAGGGAATAGCCTCAGGAAATCTGTTAGCTCAGTCTGATACTACAAGCATATATTGATGCCCATTGCTGGACCTAACTAACTGCCCCACAATATCCATAGCAATTCTCTTGAAAGGAACTTCATTTATGGATATTGGTACTACCAGATTCCTGAAGCATGGGTCAGGGGCTGTATTTTGACACTTGGGTCAACTGGCACAATAATTCTCAATTTCTTTCAGGACAACCACCATCCAACAAAATTTAGCCAGAACCCTTGGTATAGTTTTACCCATGCCCAACTGGCCAAACAACACATGGCTGTGGGTCATTTACATGACCATATGCCTAAAAATCTTAAGCACCAGTAACACGAGGAGGATGTGGAAGACTCTATGGTGGAATCTTCCCAAATGTTATCTCTAGCACAACTCAGAATTTTTTCCTCCCATTCAGCCATCTTGATATCTGTCCTATTTGGGGGCTAGATAGACTGGAATCTTCCTACTCCTCATGTGTATCTTGGGAGGTAGAAGGCTCTGGCTCCTCTCCCACTAAGGGAGGAACAGGGATCTTCATGTCCCATTCCTCTGTATGGCAAAATAGCTCAATCTAGTTTCTAAAGACTTTTCTCCTGTGTCCCTCAGACCTGAGGTTTCTCTCTCTCTCAGAGATCCATCATCCTCTCTTACTCTGTTGTTAAATCATCTTTGGGTGCTAGCCATCTCCTACATTTGTTGGTTAATTATATTGGAACTGTAGTACATGGGAAAGGGTCTTCTCCTGTTGGCAAGCTTAGCCATTATTTAGTTTTCCCAGGGTCTTCTATCTTTATTCCTAGTCTCATAAAACCCTTGCCTCTATATATCTCTTGACTAGTGCATGTGCCTGCCTCCTTAAAATCAGTGAACCAAGGGACTGATGGCAGCTGCTTTAATTATGTTACTTCATCTGAGGATGTACCTGGCTCCACAGTTGTAACTCTGGTGGGGCAAAGGTGGTCTTCTGCCTCAGTCACAAACAGAGGGAATGCTCAGCAGGTGCCAGTGGGTGGAAGTGCAGTATAGGCATTCATTTGTGAAACTGTTAGAGTATTGAGATTTAATAAATGATTTCCAATAGTGCACTTGTGATTACAGTGATGCTCAGTGCCCTAGTAGCTATAGCAAAATGATTGTTACAGTTGTCCCTAGCAGCTTGCTAGAGTTAGACATTTTTTGGTCTTCACCTTTGGGTTGAGGGGGTTGTCAGCGTGGGGTGCTACCCAAGGTGACAGATGATCTAGGTGCAGTACTGCCTAGTTCCCTAGCATTTTCACCTTCCAATTGTTTTCAAAGGTCTTTAAAAATGTAAAGTCCTTACTACTAATTAGTTAATGAGTAAGATAAGGGACTATGGTTAGTAGGTGCAAGATTTTCCCCAAATTAGTATATATCTCAACCTTGGCAACAGGATAGTGTCTGTTTTCTCCGTGAATACAGAAAACTTCAATAGACCTTTGTAAACTGATTTTTTTCAGCAAACATATTGTTCCTCTACTAGTGCAATCATTTTGTCAGAATCCAGAAGATGCAACAGCAGTATATGTTCTTTTAAAGTCAGTTCCCTGTATGTTCCTCTTATTTGCTCCATTTCATAAAATATATATTGACAATCAATATTAACTGATTTGATTTAGGGTTAGGGTTACAAGAAGCAGAAATTCATATACATTTCATTTTTGGCTGGAATATAGATTCATATCTTTTTATTCACCTTTGTAATATTTCCACTTTCTGAGAGTTACAGCCTTGACAGTGTTACACATTCCACCTATTATTTATGCATATTATCTACATTATAAAAAGAAGCTACATATGTATCAATTGATTACTGCTTGTCAAAGAAGTGTGGTCTTCCTACCTAGCAAATGGTACACACTGGTTGGCATTCAAGTGTAATATCATATATATATATATATATATATATATATATATATATATATATATATACGCACACTTGCATGCATGAGCCTATTCATACATGTACACACAACAGAAATAGTGGCTGTTAGAGGACTGTTACAGAATAGTACATAGAGTGCTAATTATAGTCTAACAACTCCATTTAACATCTATATGACACTATGCAATGACAGTGAAATGTAACACAATATCTGAGTAAGGCAATTTACTTTTTGGCATTAATTTACTTTTGTACCAGCCTATATAGACAGAAACTGAAATACAATGGTGATATGCACCTTGATCGAAAGCTTGATAATGCCCCTTTATTATATTACTTTTCTTGCCTCTATGCCTGCTGACTACCACTATCACAAACGCCACTGACCATTCATTCTCATCACTGGGAGACAGCAGTACCATGACATGGCAATTATACAGGCAGCCATGAGAGGCATTTCTATTGTGACTGTAACACATCCTCCTCACTACTGATGTGGGTACCCACATCATGATAAGTCTTAGTCTGTCTTCCTGATGTGCACAAGCTTGAACACACACATGCCTCATGACAGCAACTGTTACCAGCTTGAGATCAAAAAGTTCACATCTTCTGACTGACAACCAATGCACTGGAGCAATTGGCCTACTAGGACCATCATCTCTAACACCACAGAATGAGCAAGCCAGGGTAATCCAGTCAGTCTCATTCTCTCATGATTGTCTGGGTCATAGCCATAGCTTTTTCTTTCTATAGGAGATAGCTGGGCTCATCTTGCTAATGCTCTTAGAATGTACAATGCATGTTGTCACAAATGTGCTAAAAGGCAATAGCCATGTATGGGACTTGCCCCAAGTTGCCTACATTCCTAAATTGCAGCAGATCAGAAATATATAATGTACATTATGATTATTTTTATACTGTGACATTAACATTTATAACAACATTACTATAGCCCCTCCCACAGACAATCAAAGCATGATTGATTAAAGATTAGCTGTTCAAAAGCAACTGACTTAAAACAACTAACCAAATAAACACCTACACATATCAAAATCATGTTCAAGCAGAAAGTTTACTCCCTCCTTCCCCTCCCTGGGTGCACACCACTGGGGGAAAAAAACTCTCCAATACAGGGCACAGTGAGATCACACAAACAGGACCCTGCAGAGGTGAGACCTAAATGAAAATGTAAATTTGGCTAGTTATATTCAGGCAGTCAGAGCCCAATCAAATGGCCACAAATCACTAGTAGGGAAGCCATTACAATGCAATGCAAATTGGTAACTAACTGGCCAAAAAAGACTAATTAATTATTTGTTTAGGATCCACTAAGCACAGCAAATGTCTTACCTCATATTTTTTAACCTGTACCTTGGAAATATTTTTGATTTTCTGGTACATCACTGAGGATTACAGTCAGTTGGTTAATAATTCTAGACATGAGAGTTTCAAACTTCCTATTGTTCAGAAAATGTATAGCATTCTTTAGGACAAAGCCAAAAATAAAAACATTATAAAAATAATGTGGGGGGGAGCAAAGGCTTCAAATCAGATCCAGGTTTTAAATATTATTTTAAATCACTTTAAAAATAACAGAACAGCAGGTTTTGCATCAACATGCATTTTCTGAATGGTCAAGTTGAGAAGTCTTACAGCTGAATTTTGAGAGCTCATGCTCATGGGTTTATCTTTTTAAAATCCTTGAATTCAGAGGTATTTGTTGAGGTGGGTTTAGCTACCCTAAAAACGATTACTGATTTGTGAACAGATCCAATGAGTGATGAGGATACTGTAGTATGACTGCAGGTTTATGAGGACAAGGTCAACAAGATTTTGAAGCCTAGGAAGATAGCTATCTACCCATACAATGGATGTAGCCTTTACTAAGTCTTGGAATAGTCGGAAGTACCCAACATATGTGGTGTAAGTGGTCCAGTTAATCAATGGATAGTTGAACTCACTCCTCAAAATTGCATTTTTATATATAGTTCATGCTCCTCAGAGGGCATGGCAGATGAGCTATAGCAGGCTAGGAATTGCTAATTTGTCTTGTTTAGGGTCATTTGAAGGTGAACATGTTCTGCCTGTGGCTCATGTAGAATCTTTTTAGACATACTTGAGGATCTTACAATTACTGATAGTTAATTGCAGTTTCCAACAGGTGTGAATGTGTGATAGATGCTGAAACTCAGAAAAGAGGGAGTACTTACTCTATATCAAAACCAAGTCTGTGTTATAACACAGATATTGATGCATTCAAGTGCAGAAAAGACTTAAGATACAGCATTTGTTTTATTAAGACAGCTGGCATTGAGTAGAACAACCTCAATATGATCCAGATTGGAATTTACTGCAAGTGTTTTTAATTTTGGAATGTTCAGAAGTAGAATGGTCTGAAAAAAGTCACCATGAAGGCAGCAATTGCTTTGGCCATTATAAAAAAATCTATGGTAAGAAATATGTGGGCTATCTTTGGTGAAGCAAGTTAGACTGTTAACCATCTTATCCCAAGCTAATACATACTGGACCCCTCTAGAATGACACCAGCTACTTAGCCAACTTTTCAGGTGAGTTATCTTCTCTTTACTTTAGGGTGTCATTCTGTATGAGTGTAGGCTTCCACTCTGGGCCAAAGCCTTAGATGCATTTGACACATGCTTAGTAAGATCAAATATGTCACTTTGCATACCCTTCTGGGTTGACTGCCCTAGGCTGTTCATGTACAAATAAGCTTCAAACTCTTGAGCTAAACTCTTATCCACAATCCCCCTCTCCCTGTTACCTCAGATTGAGTTTGCAAGTCAAAGAAGGTAGAGGCTACCGGATGGTGAGATCCACTAGAAACCACAAGGGGGGAAGGAGGGAGGGTCGTAATGACTGAACGAGGATCAACAATACAGATGGAACATTATGGTAAGACATAACTTCTTTATCTGATATTGTTAATCCTCGTTCATTCCTTACGCATGGGACAGAGTCCCCAGCTACCTCTATTCCTGGGAGGATCTCATGGAAAGGCATTCCTGAGCACCATAGAACCAAAAAATGCTTTTCTCCTGAAGGCCAAATCGAGTTTGTAATGATTGATGAAGGTATGAGGCATAGCCCAAGTTGTAGCTGCACAGATGTCATGTAAAGTAGCTCTGACATGGAAGGCAACAGAAGCTGCCACCAACCTTGTTGAATGAGCTTTCATGGTAGTAGGCAACGAGATATTACGTTGTGTATAAATAAAGGTCACACAGTCCTTCAACCATCTAGCTAATGTGACCTTAGCAACAGCAGATCCTAGTCTAGGTCCAGAAAAGGCCAAAAATAATTGATCAGATTTACAAAAAGGTTTAGTCCTGTTTAAGTAAAAATGGAATCGCCTGTGTATATCTACGGTATGTAGCCAATACTCTCCTCTGTTTGAATGATTGGGAAAGAAAACTGGCAATTCAATGGCTTGATTAATGGACATTTCATATATCATTTTAGGCAGAAATGATGGATTAGTTCTTAGAGACACTCTATCGCTATGAAAACTCAAGTATGGACTCTTGATACATAAAGCTTGAAGCTCAGAAATATGTCTGGCAGAAGTAATGGCGACCAAAAACAAGGTTTTCCATGACAAATATTTGAGGTCGCAAGAAGAGGCTGGTTCGAAAGGTGACATTGTCAGAGCTTGTAGAACTAATGATAAATCCCATGGTTAAATGGGTTCTCTAAAAGGTGGCTTCAGATGATTCACACCTTTTATGAAGGTCTTGCACAATTTATGGACATAAGAGAGGAATCTTGGACACCCTCATGAAAATTAGAAATTGCAGCCAAATGAACTCTAATGGTGGAGGCCAATAGACCCGATTGAAACAGGTTGGCCAGATAGTCTAGTATTATCGACACTGGTGCTGAAAAGGTGTCCACTTGTTTATCTTTCAGCCAACAGGTAAATCTTTTCCACTTGCTCAGATAAGTAATTCTAGTGGAAGACATATGAGAAGCAAAGAGAATATCATGTACTGGTAAAGAAAGATCATTCTGCCTGGCAATCAAGGGAACTGGAGTAGCCAAGCCATGAGCTTCAGGCTGTTCAAGTTGGGGTGAATCAAGTTCTGTGGATGTGAGATCAACTATGGGGTTGGAAGGAGAATCCATGGTTAATCTAGTAGGTGAGGCCAAAGGAAGGGGAAACAAATCTGTCGAGGCCAATATGGTGCTATGAGGATCACCTTGCTCTTCAACCAACAGGCTTTCTTCAGAAACTGGGGAATGGGTGGAAATGCGTAAAGAAGACCCGAGGACCAATTGTGGACTAGAGCTTCCCTGGGTGACTGTCCCGGAGGTGGAATCAGGGCAAAATAGTTGGTTGGGGATGCAAAGAGGTCGCAGCAAGGATGGCCCCAGCGGTGGAAGATCTCCACTGCTATCAAAGGATTCAGGGACCACTAGTGAGGTTGAAGAATGCACCTGCTGAGTCTGTCTGCTATCATGTTGGAACTCCCGGGAATGTGTGTTACTAGAAGAAAACAGTTGGTAGCCATCGCCCACTGCCATATCCTCATGGCCTCTCAACAAAGTGGGTAAGATTTGGTTCCACCTTGCTTGTTGATGTACCAGACCACCGCCATGTTGCCTGATTGAATCGCAATTGTCCCAGATGGCAGCAGGGGATAGAATGCTTGCAACACCAGAGGCACCGCCCTCAGCTCTAGAACATTTATATGCAGATGGGCCTCCAGTTCAGGCCAAGTGCCTTGGACTATCTGTCCGTGACATAGCCCCCCCCACCCCATCAGGGAGGCGTCCGTGGTCATTGTGGCCTTGGGTTGCTGCGGGGAGAAGGGACGAGACCATTGTGAGAGATTGTGTGTCATCCACCAATTTAAATCCTGTTTGCACCTGTAGGTTACTCGAATCATGGCTGAAAGAGGATGCTGAAAAGGATACCATTGGGTGAGCAGTAGCCATTGTAGAAGCCTCATGTGAAACCTGGCCAGGGGAACAACAGTGATAGCGGCTGCCATAGAACCCAACAGCTGTAGAATCATTTGAAAGGATTGGAATTAGTTGTTGCTTTATCCTTAGAATTCTGTACTCTGGAATAGCAGCTCTGCAGTTTTTTGTGTCCAAGATAACCCCAATGAATTCTGTCAACTGAGATGGGGTGAGATTGGATTTTTGCCAGTTTATGGTTATGCCTAGCCTTTGAGCAGTGAGGAGAGAGTATGCCAGGGCTTTTTCCAGTAGATGTCTGGTGGGAGCGGAAATGAGCCAGTTGTCTAGATATGGAAACACCTGGAATCCTTGAAGTCGCAAGTGAGCTGTGACAACTGCCATGCACTTTGTGAACACTCTGGGGGCTGCAGAGAGTCCAAAGGTTAGTACTCTGAACTGGTAGTGACTGGCTCCCGCACAGAAGTGCAGAAATCTTCTTGATGGCCTGTCCACCTTTATGTGGTAGTACGCATCTTGAAGATCTATAGAGCACATCCAATCATCTTTTTCCAAAAGCGGGAGGATAGACTGTATTGTGACCATCCGGAATTTTTGTACACTCACAAACTTGTTCAATACACTGAGATCCAAAATTGGTCTCCAGTCCCCAGTTTTCTTTGGCACCAAAAATAGTCTTGAGTAGAATCCGGATCCTATCTGATCTGGAGGGACTATTTGCATGCTCTTTTTCTTAGCAGCTTTTCTATCTCTAGTGCTGCTTCTTCCCTTTGACTGGGTGAAACGTCGGGAAGATTTTTGAAGGGACGGGACAAAGATCGAAGGGGATATGATAACCTCTGGTTATAATTCTTTGTATCCAAGAATCGGTGGTGATGGTTAGCCAGGCAGAAGGGTACAAGGAGAAATGTCCCCCAACCACCTCCAGAGGAAAGGAGTTGGGCCGCTCTTCAGGAGCGCTGGTAGGATTGACCAGGGAAAGAATCCCTGGAACCCTGGTTACACGGACCCCCTCTGCCCTGAAAGGAGTGTCTTCCCTGTGAGTTTCCACCTCTGACTCTGGGGGGAGAACTCGGTCCGTGTGTCACGGAAAGGACCCTGAGATTTCTTGAACCATATCTTCCCACTCTTTTGGTTTTGGGAGGAAAGCACGTTGAGGGTAAGAATAACAGACACCTACGGCAGAAAGGGTCTTACCGTCCTGTTCACATCTGGCCAGTGTGCTTTTAACTTTGGGCCCAAACAATAAGGAGGCTTCAATGGGGGCATTAAGAAAGGAAGACTCAAAGGCTTCCGCGAAGTTGCACAAGCACATCCAGGCATGTCGTCTCAAGACCGCAGCTGAACCCGCTGTTTTAGCTGCTCCTTCTGATGCGTGAGATATCAATCGCATAGAGGAGTTAGATATAGATTCAGTGGTGGCCAGCTGAGAGGCCACTTTGTCATGGACCTCATTAGACACGGCACCAGCCAAGGTTTCAGAGAGCTCAGAAACCAGATCCCTCTGAAGCCTGGTAAAATGTGTCAGGGACCTGATAGCAAAAGCCGCTGAAGCAAAGGTGCGCTTCCCTATCCTGTCCAGAGCCCGGGACTCTTTGTTAGGTGGATGGACAGTCTGGCTTTATTCTTCTGCCATATCCTTCTTTGTTGCGGCCGCCACCACCAAAGCATCCACAGGAAGACCTTTGGACCAATAGGAATCCGAAGCAGGAGGGGACAAGATCTTATTTGGCCTCTGGGGAATAGCTTTGACAGTATCAGGAGCCTTCCAAGCATGCTGCACGATGAACCGGACAAGTTCATCTGCAGGTGGAGTAACCCAGGAGGTAGGGGGCCAGGCGCGAAAGGCCTGCAGGGACACAGATTCCTCAGAGGGTGGATTAGAGGACTGCCAATCACCTCTCTGTTTCACGATTTTGATAAAATCACCAAAGGATACCTCAGGGGGTGACGGAGGGGATCCTTCCCCTCATCGAAATCTGTGCCTTCGGTGAGGGACTCCTCTGTGGAGTCTATGTGCTTCCTCTTACACAAACTTTTCCGGTGGACCTCCTCAGCGGGAGAAGCTGGAGAAGACAGCGGAAAAGGGGATTCCTGAGGGAATATGTCCTGCGGCCCCTGCATCCAGTGTCTGCTAGGTGCGACTTGTGAAACCAGTGTACTAGAGGAGGGCAGAAGTATAGACAGTCCGGAATTGCCAGCAGCAGTGAAAGCCTTCTCCATCAGTTGGAAGGCTGGTCCACCCGAAGAGGAGTGCATGTCTAGGGCAGGGGTCACCCCTCCCCTAAGTGGCTCAGCCTGCTGACCCAGAGTCCCCGGATGACTGTGGAGCAGCAAATTATGCATGTCACAACTGACATCTTGGGTCATAACAAAACTTTCCTGCCATGAAAGCAGCTGTGGTTCCTTAGTGAACTCCATAAAGGGAACTACAGAAGGGGAAGACTGTGCTATATCCATGGACTTCAAAGGCAATGAAGGAGAAGAATAAGAAGGGGTCTTTCGAGATGGGTGATCGCCTCCCAAGGAAGGATAGTTTCTGTGGGTTGGGATACCTCTGGCCAAGAGTACTTGGTCCACAAGATGCAACACATCATGTTCGGAAAAGATTCTAGTGGACCTCACGGAGACTGAGGGAGAAACAGGCCTGTCCACAGAAGGACCAAAATTCAACAAAAAAGGCTGGGAAGGACAGTGAAGAATAAACGCTGCTCGTACGGGTAACTGTCGAATAATCCAACTGATCCAGTTAATCCCTAAGTAACTCCCAAAAGTTTATTTAAACATGATTCATAAAATACATAAGGTTAAGCGCTTTCAACTGGTGCAATGCCAGTCTTCATCAGAACCATTAAAAAATGTTTGCTACCAGAAATATATAGCAGCAATACCTGCGGTTTTTTGAAAACCGCGCCAAAATCTTTTAAAGTCACATCACCATATCTGCTTAAAAATTGCCTCAGTCTCAGCGTTTAACAACAAAAATCACATAAATAACATAGGAAACATACTAATAAGTTCTCCGTAAATTTCCCCCCTAAAAAACGCATCTTTTACTTAATTGATGCTCCAATACAGTATTGCATGGCTTCATGTTCATGCAACTAATCGTGAATACGAACCCTACTTTCTCGTTGGTTTTATAACAATAAAATGTAATGATAGTCTGTACGTGTAAGTTGAACATCTGATAAAATGTTTAAAAATGATGTTGTTTACCCATAATGTAGTGTGCTAATATTGTTTAAAAACCTATCTTCTTCTTCTTTCTTTTCTTTCTTTTCCGGATCACCTTAGGGTCGCCACATGTCCCTGTACTGAATGGAGTTTGGCAGGTGTTTTACGGTGCCCGTTGCTGCCCCAGCCCACAGAAGGCACACTCGCGACACAGCACGGCCAATTACTCAGGCCCAATCCACCTGCAGCATGTCTTTGGGATGATGGGATGTGGGAGGGAGGGGGAGGGAACCCACGACACACTACAGCCACAGGGAGGACATGGAGAGCAGAAGGCCACCCACCCCCCCAGCCGCACGGATCGAGAAACCTCTCTGCGTGAGGGCAAGCAATGCTAACCACTGCACCACCATGGCCGCCCCATTGTTTAAAAACCTATAATGTTTATAAATAAGTAAACATATACGTAAATGTGTAAATATACCCCACTATGACTAATAAACTACTATTTATACTACTATATTGTAAACATAACATATTTGTTATAAATAAATGAATATGTGAATATATGAATATACTAAACATTTATTTATGCATGATTGCATTAAATTGAATAATGTGCAACCATAAAATATGCCACAATAAAAAATATTTGTCACATTAAAAACAATGTATACCTAAATAAAATGCCACAATAAAAAATGTATATATATATAAATACTAATATAGCTTATAAATATCAATTGAATACATGATATGTAAATATAAATTATATAGAATAAATAATTTATATAAAAATAATTTAAAAATGTACTTGTTGTATGATGAATTTGTGTTTTTATGTATATATATTCTAATAATAAAACTGAAGCCAGTATTATAATATATAAGGTATGTAAAATTGACTTAATAGGACAGCATTTATAAAACCCAGATGGAAAAGATACATCACTTGTGACAAAAAATCAAAAAAATAATAAACAAAATACAATATATACAGGAAATTGAATTAATTACTAGCCTGTAATTAAAAGATCAAAATATATCATAAAATAGCAAAAATAGTAAATCATGTTTAATCACACATGAGGAATGGCTTGATGCTTATGGAATCATTGAGACCAGGAAACCTGGTTGCATCAGTTTTAATTTGCCATACACTTTCTTTCAATGCTAATTTGTTCTTCCAATTGCCCTCATGTGTGTTTATTTGGTCAATAATAGCGAATACAAAACTATGTTTCTCCCCTTTATCCAAAATATGCCTATAAAGGGCGTTTGTAGTGTCTTTTTTGCGTATTTTATAATAATGTTCATATATCCATTTTTTAATGACCCTTTCCATTTTTCCTATATAATATGCCTTGCACACAATACAACTGGCGACATAAACCACTTGTTTGCTATTACAATTACCTCTCAAACATCTAATAACTGTGTGGTTTATATCCTCTAATGTTATCTTGTCTACTTCATTAATATAACAACATTGACGGCATGTTCCACATTTTGTGCTACCTCTTTTTTGTTTCACCCACAAACCATTTTGTGTTTCTGTATATTCCAACATTCTTTTTATATTAGGAGCAACTTTATATACTATTTTAGGTGCATTTCCTACCTTAATACTCAAATTGTTGGAAACAATGACATCCCAGTGTCTGTGTAAAATTTCTTTGATATGGTGCACAAATGGAGTGTAAGTAAGGACACATACCCTGTTAAAATTATGTTGTAATTCCTTTGTCTTAATAGTATTGACTATGTCCATAGCTCCTAATAATGGTTTAAATTTGTTGCCCCACTGGGAAATAACATACTGAGAGATTCCCTTTAGCATTCTATCTGGGTAGCCCCTCTTTCTAAACATACTACATAACATATTAATGTCTTCCTTCATAACCTCCAAGTTGGATGACATTCTTGCTGTTCTAATACATTGTCCTTTAACAATGTTTTTGAATGTGTAAGGTGGATGATTACTGCTGTATGCAATATAATCATTCGAGTATGTAGGTTTCCTGTATATTCTTGAAGCAAAACCTATATCAGTGTGCCAAATAAATGTATCCAAATATGCAATTTCTTTACTACTATAATTGGAAGTAAATTTCAAAAATTCTGTGGCATTGTTTAGGAAGTCAATGAACTCACTAATCTCTGTTTCAGAACCCTTCCATATCACAAACAAATCATCCAAAAACCTTGCATAGAATTCTATTTTATCGTAATATTTACTTTTGAATAAGTGTTCAGTTTCCCATTCCAGCATGACCATGTTGGCAAAAATGGGAGCACAAGATGCTCCCATGGCCACACCTGTTTTTTGTCTAAAATATTCACCCTGGAATGTGATGTAATTATGTTCCAGGACTAAAGACATAAGTTCAGTAACCACACAAATTTTATCCCAACTAAAACCTGAGTACTTTCTGAGGCTATTAGTGAAAAATTCAAGCCCTTTATCTTTAGGTATACATGAAAACAAATCCACCACATCTATTGTGATGAAAATATATTCCTTATTCCATTTGTCTTCAGTAAGATTGCTTAAGAAATTCCATGAATCTTTCATACTGTGTGGTACCGCATTATAGATGTGCTTAGTCCATGTGTCGATCAAGACACCTATGTTAAACGTTTTTGATCTCGAACCTGACACTATAGGTCTATATGGAGGATCTTCCACTGATTTATGAATTTTGGGTATCCCGATAATTTTGGCAAGTACTGGATAATCTGTTCTAATAATCATGTATATTTCATTGCTTATTCTATTATCAATCATATATTCTTCAATTATGAGGTCTATTCTTTTATGGACTATATTGATTTCATTTATAGATATGACCTCATAATTGCCAGATTCATATAACCAATTATGTAATTTCGAATTGTAGTCTGTAGTATAACTAATTACAATTCCACCGTCTTTGTCGGGCTTCATAATACGAATATCCTTGTTACGTGTTATGTTGTGTAAACAAGCCCTTTCTTTTGCAGTGAGATTATCATGCCTAATGATGTCCTTTCGGCTATCTTTCCTAATATTAAAATTTAGCCAATAAATATCTTTACTAACCATCTGTTCATAACTATGTATATGAGGATGGTTAGACGGTACATATGTACTTTTCTTTTTTAATTTTGTGCATTCATATGCATGTATATCAAGTGGATTATCATCAAATTGTGTTGCCAAGTTAATTCTCCTACAATACAGCTTAATTTCTTTTATTGTGTCAACTAAATTAATACCTGTAGTAGGAACAAATTTCATTCCTTTACTCATTAAACTTATAAAATTCTTTTTCTATTAAGACATCCGTGTAATTATATACTTTAAAACCATTGTGTACTGTCATAATCTGACGTGTTGTTTCAACCATATCTACACTATCAGAATGACTTCCTTCTAAATTGTTTTCAATGAAATGTATGTTGTCTAATGTAGCACCATTAGTGCCCAAGGTTCTCTCACTACTTACTTCAGGGTGACTATGCTGTGAGGATCCAAGTGGCAAGGTGTTTATAATTACTGTCTTATTCAATTCCACCTGCTGAATTGATTTCTTTGTTTGGGGGCTGGAAAAAATCTGCCCCCTCGAAAATTTTCTTCAAATTTGGCACTCCTTGGTCTCTCATTGTGACTAATTCTCTCTCTATTACCCAATTTTCTATCAGTAGGCCATATATAAGCCCGGTCATTCTCATAAACTTCCATATCTCTCATTAATTTCCTATTCTTTCTTTCAAAAATACCTTTAGCTTTCTCCTGTGCATTGCTAAATTGCTTATTATATAAATCCTTCCAATTAATAAACTCAGAATGCTGGATAATAGTATTATTCATACTCTCCAACTCATTAGTCAATAGACTCATTTTTTCATCGTTGTATTTGATTAAGGTTCTAATATATGAAAATCCAAAATTGTCAAATAACTCATTAAACTCCCTTTTCATTTCCTTGCTATAGTTAATGCCTAAAGGGAGTTTAAAAAATCTGATACCTTTAGGTACCAATTTCATATTAAGACATCTAGATAAATAGGCTATGTCCAATTTAGTATTCTTATATAATAAAAGCTTCTTGCCAAAATTATATATCATATCTCTTACAGTGCCTTGCTTAAAATTATGCACATTAACATTTGATTCGGTATTCACATTGTGTTCAAATTCGTATTCATCACATAAAAATTGATCCATCAAACAAACTGAAACATCATCATTGATACTATCATTACAATAAAAATGTTTTTGTTCGTATACATTGCGCCCACAGACATTATGAGTCTCTTTTCTTTTGTGGGGACTTGTTATCTGTAAAAATTGTGTTGCAGTACCTTTTTGACCATGTATATTTTTTCGTTTTGCATTACCATATTGCTTAATTATTTGTTTTTCCTTAGGTCTGGCTCCCAGCTTCTCCTGTTTGTTTTTAAGGAAGCTGTAATCAAAAGTATAATCATTCCCAGGGGAACAACAAAACTGTCCATTCTTGCTTGACTGTCTTTCATGGCTAATGGGAGAACGTAAATTGTCCTGAACAAGTTCACCTTGAACGCCAGGCAAGTCAATACACACATTTTCATTATATTTATCAGTTTCCTGCAAAATAGCAGGAAAGACTCGCTCCGGCATGTCATTGAATGTAATATCAGCCGCTATTTCTTGTACCAAAATACAGTCTTGTTGCTGTATTAATTCAGAACACTGTACATCATTCTTTTTAGAAAATAATGTGTGTAGCTTACCGGTTTTACGAACAGCTGCTGGGGAAATAGCGGCTGTAACAATATTGTTATCACTCTGTATAGCAGCTTTCTTATTTTCTGATAACAATTCCGTAACCAGTAAAGTCAGTATCATAATGTCTTTTTGTAATGCCGAAACGTCCGCCCTGAGGATACCGATCTCCGAACCCGACAATGAAGCTGGCGTTCCTTCCACACTACCTGCCATGACGCCACCAAGAACCAAATCCAAATGCAACACCATGACCAAAATTCAACAAAAAAGGCTGGGAAGGACAGTGAAGAATAAACGCTGCTCGTACGGGTAACTGTCGAATAATCCAACTGATCCAGTGAATCCTTAAGTAACTCCCAAAAGTTTATTTAAACATGATTCATAAAATACATAAGGTTAAGTGCTTTCAACTGGTGCAATGCCAGTCTTCATCAGAACCATTAAAAAATGTTTGCTACCAGAAATATATAGCAGCAATACCTGCGGTTTTTTGAAAACCGCGCCAAAATCTTTTAAAGTCACATCACCATATCTGCTTAAAAATTGCCTCAGTCTCAGCGTTTAACAACAAAAATCACATAAATAACATAGGAAACATACTAATAAGTTCTCTGCATATTTTCTCCCTAAAAAATGCATCTTTTACTTAATTGATGCTCCAATACAGTATTGCATGGCTTCATGTTCGTGCAACTAATCGTGAATACGAACCCTACTTTCTCGTTGGTTTTATAACAATAAAATGTAATGATAGTCTGTACGTGTAAGTTGAACATCTGATAAAATGTTTAAAAATGATGTAGTTTACCCATAATGTAGTGTGCTAATATTGTTTAAAAACCTATAATGTTTATAAATAAGTAAACATATACGTAAATGTGTAAATATACCCCACTATGACTAATAAACTACTATTTATACTACTATAACATAACATATTTGTTATAAATAAATGAATATGTGAATATATGAATATACTAAACATTTATTTATGCGTGATTGCATTAAATTGAATGTGCAACCATAAAATATGCCACAATAAAAAATATTTGTCACATTAAAAACAATGTATACCTAAATAAAATGCCACAATAAAAAATGTATATATATAAATACTAATATAGCTTATAAATATCAATTGAATACATGATATGTAAATATAAATTATATAGAATAAATAATTTATATTCTGTCCACAGAAGGGGCAGACTCGGTGCCCATCTCATCTGACCGCACAAAGGACAACGGTGCCGAGACAGACTGGACTACTGTTGTCTGCACCGAAGAAGTCATCGGTGCCGTGGTCATGGCCTGCACTGACACAGGGATCGGTGCTGAAGTGGTTGTCAGTGCCGAAGCTGGAACCGACAAGACAGGAGTCAACAATAAAGGGGTCGGTTCCGATGAAGATCTTGGAGCTGGTGCAGTCAAGGTCTGCACCAACTGAATGGTCGGTGCCGATACAGTGGCAATGGTCTGAACCGAGGAGCCTCTCGGTGCCGATACATAGAAGGCTGCAGGAGAAGATGGAGCCAAAATCACTAATGGAGCTGAAGGCCTCGGTGCTGAAGGTCTAGGCACCGAAAGCGCTGGGGCTGACAGAGAGCTCCGGAGCCAAAACTTTAGCTTTTTTAGGTTTTGGTTGGCGGGAGTCCCCAGCCGGGGACGAAGGCAAAGATTTAGCCGAAGTAAGAACATCCAAAGTTTTCTTATGGGCTCTAGGAGGGGTTGAGGCCTCCGACCCAGAACTAGCGTCTGAAAAGGGATATTTTAGAAGTCCCTTCAGTAACGGCTTGTTTTTCCTTTCCAACAAGGTTCTATTAGAAAAGTTCTCACAAATAGTACAGGGTGGGTCAACAGACAAATGGGAAGCTCCCAAACAATAAACACACAAAGTGTGTGCATCAGAAGTAGGCAGTTTGTGTCCACAATCAGAACACCGCTTAAACCCCGGACTACCTTTTTTATCTGCCGTGAGAGTAAATTAATTAATAGAGAAGGTACCAGCAATGGTACAAGAGAGTACCCCGAAGGTATGAGAGAAAAGGATTACCAACGATGGTAGAGAGAGAATACCTCGCGATAAAAATGATAAAGAAAGAAGCAGAAAATCCTAAGAAATTATGAACATTAGATGCGATAGGGTAAAACACAATAAAATATGAACTTTCCTGACAGAAAAGTAATCTGTAAAACTGTTAAACAACAATTGAATGTACTTAGCTCAAGAGAAGTAGCTTGACACGACCGAATGGCAACGCGGCAAATGAAATCTGAGGTAAAAGGGAAGGGGGATTGTGGGTAAGAGTTTAGCTCGAGAGTTTGAAGCTGACGTGAGCTTGGAAAATGGCCGGCTCGGTTCCGAGCTCGGAACTGATACCCATGCATAAGGAATGAATGAGGATTAACAATATCAGATCAATAGTTCAGATTAATTACCTAGAAAAATATGCGTAAGTACATTCTTGAGAACAAGCATAGTGCAATGTACAATCAAGCAGTGTGTAATGTACAATATACATTAGTTTGTAAAGTGACTCAATCTTCATTGAATTTTGAGAGTGGAGAATAGACTCAGAAAGAAGATAGTTTAGGTGGCATGTCCTGTTTTGAAGTGGGAGCATTTGGCTCAGATGAGGAAATGCTTTTTGAGTTGCATTATGAATTTCAAATAACTACTGACTTCCTTAATGTCAATGGGGACAGCTTACCTAAGAGTAGGTACTTGAGAGAAGAAAGCATGTGCACTGTTGTGGAGTTTGGCTCTATGGGTAATGAGAGTTGATGTGGCTTGTGAAAGTGTCTCAGGATGTAATGCAAGGGGAGTAAATGTGTAGAGTTGGGAGTACTTTGTAGAATTTATATCCTAAAAGTAGATTAGATCTGTTTTATGGTATTAATTTGACTTTTTCTAGTGTGATACAATGATGCTTACAGTGACGTGAGTCTGTAATGAATTGGAAGATGTTTTTTGAGATGGTCTGGAATGTGGCAATGTTTTTCTTGGAGGCAAAAGCAAAAATTGGGTGCCCATATTTAAGTTGAGTAAGGATAACTCTTTTACCAATGGCTACTCTAGCTGACTGGAAATGAAAATGGGAGATCTTTTTGGCCCATAAAATGAGGAAGCTTATTTTGGCTCTCACTTTGTCTGTGTGGTAATGGACATTTAGTGACTGATCAAGCCATAGTCCTAGGTATTTGAAAGTGGAGGTTGTCTCTCTGGAATTATGTAGGTCAAAGATAGTTAAAGGGTTAGGTACTTGGTGAATTTTCTGTGGTTTCAGAAAATCATAGTTTTGGTCTTGGTGGGGTTGAAAAGAAGTTTATGATTTATGAGCCATTAGTGGAGTTCATATAAGTCTCACTGGAGCTGGCACTGAATCTTGGTGCGAGAATGATCTGATTTGTAAATGAACATGTCCTCAGCATACAGGATAAGTGGGGGAAGTTGGAGGTCACAAGGATGTTTTTTAATTAATATGAAGAAGAGAAGAATGACAAGAATGGGTCCTTGTGATTCACCTTTGATAAAAGGTGCAGATTCTAATTGGGAGGATCTTTTTGTAGTTTCAGAATTTTTCTACATCTATCCCTCAATAAAAGGGATAATATTTTATCAAGATATAAATAGCATACCCATCTCATAAACTTACTTGACTTGCAACACAAATTCTTTAGTCATTTGTAAGCCTGTAAAGACATTGGATGCAACAGTTCTGAAGTTGATGGTAAACTACATTTTGATATTGCTGCACATAATTACTTCACTGGATCTTGTCATGCAGCTTAATACTTAAATAACATTAAGGTTCCAGTATGTGTCTTACCACTGTATACTTTCACCTAGAATCCTGCTATGCAGTGTCACAGTTAACTTAATATAAGAGCTAGTAAAACTTATTTCAGTATGGGGGCTGACTCAAAGTCATAATGAGGTGATTTATACAGCTCATGTTGCTTTTAAGTGCAAACTGTGTGGCCACTGATTTCTTCATCAGTAAAAATTAAATTCCATTTCTTGGCATGCATCATTTGAGTTTCAAGTTGCTCATCATCAACAAATTCATTGATATTATGGACTAATGTCATGTGGATTTTTCAGACTCCGGCCATTCACTGCTGTACGGTTCACCTCAACACCCCTCAAACAAGACATCAACCATAATTCTCTTCCTCAAGACAGCCCCCCCCCCAAAAAAAAAAAAAAGAACTCAACAGATGAGACTCAATGCCTTCAGATAACATGGAACTTATCACATAAGGTATTTTCATATATCCTTTTAACTACACATCTGTTTCTGGAGACAAGATGACAATCTCTACTGTAAAAGCAAAGAAGTATTGCATTCATAATGCAAGCATAAACCCAGCCTACTCTAGAAGTTAAACTAAAACAATTACAGATGAAACAGAATAAGACTGCTAGCACATAGCAACACATTTCTATAAAGGAGTGCCAAAAGGCTTCCAGGCAGGTGGAAGTATGATGTGTCAGCTCTATCTTGTCAGCATCAAATGTACATCTTTTTTTATAATTTGATGGTATCATTCATTGCTGGGAATTTGATGACAATGTTGTCCTTTAGGAATCAAGTGACTGTGATCTCTGCCATGCACTAGAGTAATACTCTGCTAACTGTGAAGTGACCACAATAAAAAAATCAGTGTCTTTAAATCACATGTCATTGCTTTGTATTGGAAAAGAGAGGAATGCTCTCTGTTTGCAAGGAGGGGAACTACTTTATGAGGAAGAGAATATTGGGGCTTTATTCAAAAGTGAAAGAGAGGGTATCAGAAAAGTGAACTGTAAAAAAAATAATTACAATAATAATAAAATTGTTTGTTTTAACAGCTGTAACTAAGTGCAAACAGCTTATAGAATTACATCTATATTAGGTGCATTAACTTCAACCACATCCACATCATGTACACTTTTTACAGCAACTTACGGCTTAAGGCTGGATAATTTTATTTCTGGTTACACTAAATTAAGTCACCATGGAGAGTAAGCCCATGTCTTTTTGACAGTATCTATTATAAAAAAAAGGGAAAGAAAACAGGACATTTGTGGAGTAGTATACTTATGTAATTGATTCAATCAGTTTGAGAAGGAATCTGCCCATCTTGGAAGAGGAAACTGATGGACTATGTTGGGTTGGTTAACTACTTACTTATGTCAATTAGACTGGCTGAACTGGAGAACTTTTTGGTTGATTTAGTCCAAAGGGGAGAGTTCTAACAAAAAGTAATCATTGAGTTCATTACCCCAGGGAACTATGGTCAGTACGACCATGATATATGCATATTAAATTATATGCAGATTTCCACAGGATTGTCACATGTCATTAACAAAAAAAGGTATGTTGTGGGTCTAATGCAGACCCTTAGGATACCTCTCACTGATCACTTTTCTTGGGGTGATTAGAGACCAAGTCTAACATGAAATTACACCTGCATGACAACTAATGCTCTGGCCACTGAGATGGGAGAGTTCCTAATACCAGACCATGGACTTTGCAAAATTGCAAATTATGAGGCAATCTGTCAAAAACCTTGATGAAATCAAGGAATAAAGGTTTGTAGCTGAAAAGGGAATGTGATGACCAGTTCAGTTACCCAGTTAATAAAGAATAAATTAAAATTAAAACAAATCACCATTGCAATCACATTCACACATCGCTGAGCAGATCAAGTTGGTCAGCTGAACAAAGATTTTAGATCCATGTTTCATCAAAAATCTGTGCTATGTATTAATTTGAAGATGGTGCTGATTGAGGAAGACACTTATTTAGGTACCTCACTCAAGCCTATAGAACATTTTGTATACTTTCAGTTAACGCCCATAGCTCCTTATGGTGTCCAGACATTTTTTGGGGTCTTGCTTTTTTAACTAAGTGACTTACCAACTAATAATAATCAGTATTAGAAAGATCAAGGAGTTACTAACAAAATGATGCTAAGATTGTTAATCTAGGATGCCCTGCAGTAGAAAAATTGGGTCTATATTATAAAACCAAAAATCCATTTGAGAGAATACCACAGCAGCGACACATATAGCCCGAACCGCAAATACGCCGAACCCCCTAAACCGCGAAATTTAAAAGCTCGAATCGTCATAGTCGGTCAACCCCACCACACACTACATACTACGTACCCAAACATAATAAATAAAACACATACATACACTAAACAAACCCTACTACTAACCCTACACACATTACTATCTATGCACTTACCTTAACCCGCACCCTAACCCTAAGGTCCGTAACTATCGCACACTTACCTTATGGAGCTATACCGCAGATGGGCCAACCATGACAATTCGACATTTCAAGTTTTGCGGTTTTGGACGTTCGCCATAACCGTAGTTTGCGCAATATGTATCGCTCTTTTTCGATTCGCTCAAACGGATCTTCAGACTTCTAATATAGACCCGAAAAATTGATCACCGTTTGCCACTAATTATTCATATTTACATTCATAATTTCATAACTGAGAGACCTACATGCTATAAAGGGGTATGGTGTGAATGTCATGTTGGAAAACAGGAAAATCACTGTCAGTCTCCACTTATATCACACTATACTAGAGATATCACTAGTCATTTCTTAGTAATTGTGAAAATAAACAATATTGTATATGTACTTCATACTTCAAAAAACAAATGACTTACAAACTATTGCATTCCATCAGATGAGACCTTAGATGTTGTTGAAGAAAACTGCCACTGATATTTGCACTGTACGTTTCACATCTTATTTATTTTTATTTATTGCTAATTATACAATTAAGCATGTTTTCTTATTTCTGTAAATTTCTCAATAAACATGCTCTCTGTGGAATTTCTTGCAGTCATTCGAAAGCTTGTGTCTGTTTAACAAATCAAAAGTGTTCTAACAATATATGTCTAGGTTGTATTGTTTCCAAGATATGAAAATGTATTTATGAAAGTTTAGCAAAACATATAATTCTGGGTTTGTAAGCATTATAACACACTATAGTACTCATGGAAAGACTGTGAGCACACTGAGTATTATCACTGTAAGTAATGCTTCTTATTGATATTGTTATTTGTACAGTTTGAATACATTTCATATGTTTTTAAGTTGATTTTCAGAAAATGCTTTGGAATGCAAGTATATGTGTAGGTTGCAAGAGGTGTGGCATTGCACACCGTGTAGATGGTAAGAACATATATATAGCTCTTTCAAGCAATTCAGTTAAGAGGGCAGACTAGATACAGATGTACATTTACATTGCAACTGTGAGTACACAGCCTCATGAAGAAGTATTGCAAGGGTGGCATTCCATTGGCTGTAAGATGCACCATCATAAGGGACTGCTGGAAGAGTAGGTGACAATAAGGGAAGTTTTGGTTACTACTCTTTATATGGAATGCAGGGGTGGGCAAACAGACTGAGATTGGGTACCCAAATCCCTTTATTTTCTTTTTAAAGTGTGCCGAATTTTGACAAGGTTTGGAACGCAAATATAGGCTACTCAGTCAGTTTTACAGCAGCAGTAATTTGGGCAGAGTGGTCTGGTTGCTAAAGCAAGAAGGAAAGTAATCTGTCAAGATGTGTTTGTCTAGACTTGGAAATGTACCCAAATGATTGTTGTCTTTTATTATGTCATCAACATTTCTCCAAAATGTTTTTGGGTTTGAAACATTTTATAGGTTCATAGGTGGTTACTATCAGCCCAAGAGTCATTTTAAGTCTAGCCAAGCTTACCCCAAATTTACCAAAATATTGCTGACATGTCAATGCACCAATGAATTTTAAGGTTATGATATATGCTTGTATGAATCAAGTGTTCACTGGCTGCCCTTGTCCATTAGGGGTATAGGCACCAAGTCATGGGTTTTGAGGTGAGTATTTGAAAAATAAATGCTTCTTATACTACAAATGACCATCTTGTATTTGTTTCTAAATTCTTCATATGTCTGGAAAGAAAAAGGAGTATCAGCACTAGATTAAACCCATGCTTGTCTATTTCCACTGGAAGAGATAGGCTTTTATTCTGTGAAAGACAAGTCCTATAAAAATGATGGAGTCTGATGGTTGAAAGCTATCTTGTGTAAAGTTATTGAGGTGGAATTTTGCAGGGATCACTTGCCAGATATCAGGACATAAGGGTAGGGTCACCTATGGCAATGGCAACTGATAAAATCCTAACACTTCTGATGCGGCCTTAGCAGTTAGGAGCTACACCAATCTACTCTGATGTTAGTCAAGGCTGCAAGGCAAATCAGCTACTGAAACCTTTGCATATCAACAGCACTTGTACCAGGAAGGGTTAAGTTTCCTAGTACAATTTATTTCTTCCAAAGGTTTTCGGAAATCCACTAAAATTTCACGAAGAAATTTCATAGCAAGATAAGCCATGTGGTACAACATAAGTGTAGATAATGTTTTTATTTTATTTATTTATTTATTTGCCTGTGGGTAGATGTTAGTGAATTAAACACATGAAAAACAATATGTGGTATTTATAATGGGGATACCATCTCCTTAACCTCAACACCCTATTGATTAATACCACAAATTATTTAATAAGTTAATAACATGTGAACTGCACAAGTGCCCACCCTAATACACTACTTTTCTTTTTTAATTTAATAACTCAGCAAGATATTTTTTGTTACAGGATGAGCAAACTGATGTTGACAGAGCAAGTATCTACTCGTTTTCTTCAAATCAATGTGTCTGTTAGTACACAGGATTAAGACTAAGTTTTTAGTATGCTACGTCCTGTAGCCAAAGGTACATGGTTTGATTCTATCCACCTCCATTTGATTACTGTGCGACTCTGAACAAGTTATGTACCCAGACAGTGCTCCCTGAAAAGGGACACTCTACTGAGTCTACCAAGTTATTAAATTAAAAAAATAATAAATAAAAATGATTTCAAGGATTCAAGAATTTAATAATGCTTTAGTTTTAATAGCATGTTAATCAGTTTATTCCTGTTTGAAATATGGCAGCAGGCTGAATCGCCTATAGTGACAGTGCCTGAGTTTAGTTCCCTACTGAACTGCCTTCTGTGGGGCGTACTTATACCTTCCCTACATCTGTGTGGGTTTTCACTGGGGTCTCTAGTTTCCTTCCAGTGACTTGCAGAAAAGTTGAACTGGTGATCCTCTAAATTGCCCAAAAATGGACACATAAAAATGTGAAGTGATGCTCTTCTAAATTGGTGCAGAGATGTGTGTGCATTGTAACTGACAGGCTTCCTGTCCAGATTAGCTCTGTTTATAGTCACTACTTGACAGGACACTAACTGTTATAAAGAGGCATCCTATAATGAAGTAAGGTGTGATGTGAAACTTGAAGTTGGGTAAATTGCAACATAAGTATAGGCTTTCTGAGTATTGTTTATCCCATACTAAATTGTACAACTGCTACTTATCAGATACACCTTCTGTAAACTTATGGCTACTGCCTTAGCCTATAGCTTAGATGATAGCTATAATGGCTAGCTTTTGGATCACTGTATTACATCATTAATCATAAATCAATAAATAAAATGAACAAGCATTTGTTGCCCTAAAGACTTATGGGGTAGTCTATATAACTTTACACAGGTGCACACACACATTTTATATATATATATATATATATATATATATATATATATATATACACACACACACACACACACACACTTAAGCACTGAAATAGTAGTTGCCAGTTATGAGCGATATACAACTGAACTACAAGAGCAGTGAATGCAAACATTAAAGCCATCACCTTGCATCATACCCATCAACCTCTAAGCACAAGAAATGTTATTTATTTTATTTTATTTTACATTTGTTGACTGGGATTGTCCGACTGAGCTGAAGAGCCCTTTTTCAGCGGAGGCCTGGGGAGAAAAGCTCCAACATATTATACAATTTTCATTATAAATTAGCATTAAACAGCAATGTTACAGGATTATTACAAATCATTAAGTAGCAATACAATGTTATACAGTGTCAATAATCAGGAGTATAGCATAACTATTCAAGATGTGTAAAAAGAAATATGCCATTAAGATGAGTACAGTTTTTGGGGTAAGTGGTTACAAAACCCCAGTTTTGTCATGATATAGTTGCATGAAGGCAAGACAATTACAATAGAATCTAGAAAAAGACAAAAATAATGGGAGAAGAAAGGCCCACAATCAATAAATTTTAAATATTGCTCTTACAAATTTAGAAAGCTGACAAAATAACAGTTTTGTGTTACTTTATATTTTCTGAAGGATATAAAGTCTTAAACTGAAATGTTATGTCTTTTAGTGACTTCAATCCTCAAGGATTTGACAGAAAAGCAGACATTTTAAAATGAATAGACCAAAAATATGAAGCAAAATCTGGACAGGTGATCAGTATGCATTTAATTCAGTAGCATTCAACATTATATCTATTTATTTATTTATTTACTTTTGTTTACCGGGTTAGTCCAACTGGATACATATCCATTTTCAGTGGAGGCCCGGGGAGAAAAGCTCCAGTTATACAACATAATAAAATATAGAAAAACATTACATAGCATTTGAACATTACATTTGAAGCACTTAACATTTCAAAAACAACTTATTACGATAAAGAAAGGAAAGCATCGTTAGACAGTGACATTATATAGAGTACAAGTTCTTGAGTTAACTGAAGTAGTAATAAGACAGAAGGAAAAGGTTAATAGGATTGATGATTACAGGAGAAGGGAGTGTAAAGACTAAAGGGAGGGACTAGTAATAATCAATGAAAGTAGTAAAGATATAAGGTATGGAGTAGAAATATGTTAGCATCAGGTATTTTGTAAAAGAAAAGAAAAGTAAAGATAGTTAGTCTGGGTTATTACAAGAGCATAACCAGTAATTAGAGAGAAAGAGTTTTAGTTTGGTTTTAAATAATGGGAGAGAGGAGAGGGTGGTCAGATCGTTTGGTAGTTGATTCCATATTTTACCCACTATGTTTGAAAATAGAGATTTGCCTGCTAAGTTATTTGAGAAGGAAATGTGTATCAATATTTTGTTGGCAGAGCGCAGATTCTTCAGGTTATTATAAGGTCTTATAAGGGTCGAGAGAATTGGGGTGTTACTAGGTTGGTAAAGGGCTTTGTGGGCAATTGTGAGTTGATTAAATTGTAATAGTAGTGGTAATTCAAGCCAGCCTAGCTGTTTTAGATTCTGACAGTGATGGGTCCTATAAGGAGAGTTGGTGGCAAATCTTGCAATATTATTGTATGATTTATTCAGATTGTTAAGATTATGTTTGGAAAGATTTGTGTATATGGGGGAAGCATATAACAGGGTAGGGATTAAGTGAGTTCTGGCTATTGTGGTTCTAGTTGTTGGTGTCAGGAAGGGTTTAATGCGGTAGAGGGAACCAAGTTTTTTATTAGTAGATTTAATTGTAGAATTTATATGATAATCAAACTTAAGTTGATTGTCAATAGTAATTCCTAGTAGTTTGGTAGTGGGGTCTGGAGAGATAACGGTACCATCTTCAGATGTAAGTGTGAAATGGAGAGGGGGTGATAGGTGAGATGGGTTGAAGAGCAGCAATTTAGTTTTTTTAGGGTTAAGGAGAAGACAGCGGTTAGAGAACCATTTTTCTATAGTAGAGAAGGCTTTTGTGTGTGAGAATGAAGATCAGTTTGAGATGAGGCAGAGCAAATGATAGTGGAGTCATCAGCATATTGGATACAGATAGACTGCGGAATGGAGAGATGAAGGTCATTTATGAAGATGGAAAACAATAGTGGCCCTAAAATAGAGCCTTGTGGGACACCTAGAGAGGTAGGAAGAAGGTCAGAAAGATGGTTTTGCCAGAGAACGGCTTGTTTTCGGTTGTCCAGATAGGATGTGAACCAGTTCATGGTAGGATATTCGAAGGAGAGGGACTTCAGTATGTAGAGGAGAAGTTGATGAATAACCATGTCAAAGGCTTTAGATAGATCCACGAAGAAAGCAGAGGATAAAATATTATTGTTACGATTATTGTTGATGCAGTTAGTAAAGGATAGTAAGGCTGTGGTGGTACTATGAAATGGCCGAAATCCATGCTGACAGTTAGCCAGGAGCTGATGTTGAAGTAGATGGGTAATAAGTTGTTTATGGATACATTTCTCCATAATTTTGGCTAGTGGGGAGAGTAGAGCAATGGGACGGAAGTTAGAGAATTCAGTAGAGTCTCCACCTTTGTGGAGAGGAATAATGTAGGAGATTTTCCAAACTGATGGGATTAGGCCTTCTGTTAAGGATCTATTGATTAATATAGAGACTGGATAGGCAATGGCTTTGGCTCCTATTTTGAGGTATTCGGCTGGTAGTTGGTCAGCTGAGGGAGTGTTAGGTTTTAGTTTTTGAAGTAGAGAGGAGATATAAGAGGTAGGTCTTGGTTCTAGGTGAAAAGGAGGAGGAGGAGTGAAGTTAGGTTTGGGCAGGTTAGATTTATCTGGATTTTGCTGATTAGCTAAATTAAGTATAGTGGTAGTAAAGAAAGAGTTGAAGGCATTGGCTGTTTGAATTGGACAGTCTGGGTTAGAGCCTAATGGGTTGGGTGATTCAACTCTGCCTGGGGATAGAAGTGAGTTAATAGTAGACCAGAATTTTTGTGGTTGTTCGAATGATGTTTGCTGAAGTTGTATATAAAAGTTCTTTTTGTCTTGTAGGATAGCTTTTTTTTGTAATCTTTCTTTGTTGTCTAAAGTTTTGGTGATCAGCTGAGTTCTTTATGGACTGCCATTTAGTCCAAGATTTGTTTCTATTGTGGATAAGTTTCCTAGTCTGATTTGAGAGCCAAGGGGCTGGTTTATTTCTCATTCTTATGGAACGGGTTGGGGCATGTTGATCTAGGATTGCTAGGAAGGTGCTATTAAAGTAATTAACAGCTTCATATATAGGGAGAGACTTTAGGGGAGACCAGTTACAATGGTAGAGTTCAGTTAGAAAGAGTTCTTGGTTAAAGTGTTTTTTGCTACGGATGGTCCTAACCATATAGGGAATGTTAAAGCATGTTTTATTTCTGATAATATATATGAGAGAGTGGTCACTAAGGTCATCTGGAAGGGTTCCTATTGAATATTTTTGTTGTGGACAATTTGTAAGAATCCAGTCTAAGATGTTTTCTTTTTGTGATTATATTTGTTTATTCTAGTAGGAGTGTTTATAGCCTGTGAGAAGCCATGGAGGTTAATATGAGAGGAAGGATTAGTGCTGTTACATAAAGTCCAATCGATATTAAAGTCTCCTAGTAGAATTGTTTCTTGTGGGAGATCAGTCGAAAGCCAGTTCAGGAGGCCTTCTAATATAGTCAGATTTTTTTCCTGGGGGAAGGTAGGAGTAGATTATATAAACTGATTTATGGGAATTAAGTATTAGTTTGATAATAATTATTTCAATGATGCCATCACAGGGTAGATTATAGTTTATTTTGTTGATTTTTAGTCCTGATTTATATATAATTGCAACTCTTCCACCTTTTTTATTTAAACAATCTTGTCTAATGATGCTGTAGCCTGGGGGGATAATTTCGGTGTCTTTTATTGAAGGTTTAAGCCATGTTTCGGTTAAACAGAGAATATCAAATTGTTGGACATCCACGAGTGCATGAATATGTGGTATTTTGTTACATATGCTACGTATGTTGAGATGCGCTATTGAGAGTGATTTGGAGGGATTTGTTGTTGGTAGTGGGACCTTAAGGTTAAGAATGTAGTTGATGGGGGTTGGTGTAGGGCTTGGGCCAGGGTTGGGGTGGATGTCTCCATCTTTTAATGAGTGGAGAAATTTGAATTTGTAGTCTTGTGAGGGTTTGAGATATTGGTATAGTGACTTTTTATTACATAAAAAGGAGTATTTAATATGACTGAGTCGATGATATTTAGCTTGAAAGAAACTAGGTATAACAGTGGCATTTGGGAAGGTTATAGATAGAGCAAGAAAAGGTATTAGTGTGTGTTTGGAAGGGATGGTAACAAGTGATAGGAGGGGTTGTTCATAAGAAGTAAAGAAGTAAGCTGTGTTGAGAGTGATCAGGAGTAAGAGGGCAAGAAAACATAGGTGTTTGTGAGGCATGGTAGGGAAAAGTGTATTATATGTGTTAGGAGAAGTATAGGTATTAGCTAAGATAGAGAAGGTAGGAGAGAAATGGAATATAAGGGAGGGTAATGTATATATATGGGGTGTGGCTAGGAGTGAGTCACTGAGTGGATGATTGGTAGAGGGGTGTGGCTAAGAGGGTATAAGTTTAGATGTACTGGGGCGGGTGGGAATTGGGGGCAGGGTAGGGCAGCGGAGTGAGCCCGCAGGGCGAACGGAGCGGGATACACAAAGTGTACCATAGAGGATGGAAAAACTATCAGTGAATGCTGACTGTCACAAGGTAAGTGGAGGTAGCCTAAGAGTAGTGGATAAGGATGGACTTAGAAAAGGAAGAAAGGGATGGAAATTAGAAGGGAAAAGTAGGGGCAAGTAAGTAGAAGTAGACACTAGTGAATTAAATACTGGTGGGGAAAGCGTGACCTCTAGTGGACAATAGCAGAGTTGCACTAAGGTTCACTAGGGCTCCAGGAGAGTAAGCTAGACTAATGGGAGAATGAGCACAAGCTAAGTAAAGGTCTAGGTAAGGGAGGGAAGGAGATAAAGGAGTAAGGGGGTTTGCTGCTGGCAAGCTTGACTGGGAGCAAACAGAAAAACTTAGCAGGGCTACCTGCTTATATAATTACAAGACCATGTAATAATTAAACATACTTTCTTTGTATCTTGAGATAGAGGCTTGCAGAAGATGGCAGGGTTTTAAAAAGTTCCCAGAGTAATTGGCAGAGAGTGCAAGTTCCCTGCTGAAAGGGCTAGGCAGAGTCTTATATACAATACACATTCTCCACCACTTCCTACTGCGGTTGTATTTCATTTTAGACCACACCTTCCCCAGCTTTGCAGGTAGTCGGGGGGGGGGGGTCAATTAAGTGACAGCAGTATATGCCGTCAACCACTTTGCTTTTGTGCCTTTTCACTACAAAAAGGAATGATGTCAAAATACAAGACATTTGGTTATACAAAGTGCACAGTACACGTCGCACTGCTGCTAGTGTAAGGCGTTGTGGCTTTCGGGTAGAAGTGGCATTTTAAAATATAATTAAAAGTAGTTTGCAGGCCAAATCCTCGAGTTGTTAGGTAGAAGGTACTGTTATAACAACATCCCAGTTTGCTTAGCAACATTGCACCACACAGTATCATTTGCTTCACAAAAAAGTAGATACAATGCTTGTGCGGCGTGTCCTCTTTCTTAATAAACACTGTTACCACTCATATGGGTCATAGGTGAATACTAGGCTATCTGACCGAGGGCATCTGTAAGCCTACCCAGAATGTGTTGGCTTTCGCCCCCCTCCCCCTCCCTACCATTTCATGTTGTTCCTCTTGGTGGGCGGAAACATTCCTAGACTGTGTCTGACAGATTGGATGGATGGTACAACATAACATGATCCGCTCTCCAAATCGGTGCGGTCTAAAATGAAACATCGCCCCTAACGTACCCCAAACACGAACAAAATAAAAGGCTATTGCATACCTATTAATACACTAAATTTGGACAAAGCCTAAAATAATTGGGGTACAAAGGTCCGAAAATATAGACAAATTCTAAACATCGTTTTTACAAACTTAGGAAGTTAGTAGAATAACAGGACTTGTGCTAGCATGCATTTTCTGAAGGATATGCCATCTGAAACTCGTTAGTTAGTTACTTCAATCCTAAGTGATATGCAAAAAAACTACACATTTTACTATGATCATACCAAAGTTACGAGGCAAAAAAATTGGACAGTCTGTGAAAATATGAATAGCTGAGAGCTATATTTGAACTAATCGTAAAATCAATGAGCACATATAGGCTACGGTGGTGCAGAAGTTAGCGATGTCGCCAGACAGCAAAAATTTTCTCCCGTTTGATTCGCGGCTGTCCTCCCTGTGGTCTATTGAGGTTTACAGACAGGTGCGTGCGTGAATGGGTGTGCATTCTTTGAAAGTTGGGCGTCGGGCTGGCAACTCAGCACCGTAAAAATCCACTACCAATCATAAGCGGACCGGAGTTCCGCTGTGGCGACCCCTAACCGGGAAAAAGCAGTATAATCAATTAGCACAACTATGCAAAAAGTCACTTAGAATTTAAGCGCTACTTTATTTATTATAAAATATATATTGATGCCTATAAAGCAAACTACAAATAAAAGCGCATAAGGGGATCTTCGCTGTGTGAGCTACAAATAAAATAACATTTCACATCAACAATCGTCCGTCTCTAAAACATCTCCGGAAAACTACAAACCAGTGCGCAGACAACGTACTTTCAAAGTTTTCACGTACCCAAAGGAAGACAATCTTCTGGACGTTACGTCACTACGTTTGTAGGTCGCTGGCCAAAGTTGTATTATCCACTGCGCCAAATTCAAAACCAGTTATCGCGAGGGTTTTGAAGAAAGATTTTGTAAAGCACAAGATGGCGCTGGTGAGTCGGAGGTTCAATGTATCGGATTACAGTTGTATTAGGTGTGTATGATGTTTGCATTATTTTTAAGTATGAATTCCGGTTAAACTGCAGAAAACAAAGCTTGAAGAGTAAATGTTATGGTTGTTAAGTAATAATTAGTTTCTGTATTAACAGTGACTATGGCTTTCTAGATATGCTTGACTTTTTCTGGGCACTGTTTATTAGTAGCTTCTTCTCATTGTGGAGTAAATTGTTCTTTATATTGGCATTTACATTACATTTATGAGTACGCCTTTTTTCCCTTGAAATTGCGAATTTAAGAGGTCAAATGTTTATGCAACAAACAGTAAGAAAGGGAAAGTAATTACTTAATGGCTTTTTTTTATTTTTTGTGTTATTATTTTATGGGCTTTCCTGGTCTCAGAAGTAACCCCATATGGCAAAACTGATTCTCTTAAAAATTGTGACTACATATATGTGAAATTTTAAGAAAATCTAATGCAATTTGTCAAACCTTATAAATCTGAGTACAAAAAGATACATTTAAACCAACTTGTTTTAGGGTTGGGGATATTCGCTACAAAAAGGTTGTAGCTTCCACTACCCAAAAGGTACGTACAGTAAATCCTGTTTTGTTTGGGATTTGGGTATGCGCGTTATAGTTAGGAGATGAACTTTGTATTTATGTTGTTGAGGTGAGTCAGTGTGGTGATGTCATTTAGGAGATAATGTGACAGCTGGCCAAGTTCAGTTTGAGATTTTTGCAAAACCGTTCACTCAAAGCCTTTTTTTCAACAAGCATGACTGCCCGCCCCCGCCCCTGTGTTTTGTGACTAAGTTAGTGCGTGTCTGTATGGTGGAGGTACAGGGACCCCGTTTTAAAACAGAAAACATTCGCTGAAAGTGGTTTAAAACAGAACCATTTTCCGGAAATAACATTGATATTGATTCGTGAGGTGACATGAATTCATTTAAGATTAGGAAGTAGTCTTAGAATGTGAGACCAGTATTTATTGATCATGATAGCCTAGTATGAACAATGATTAGTGTATCTGCCCAAGGGCATTTATAAGCCTAGCCCATAGTTATGTGGCTTTCGCCACCCCTTTAGTTTGAATAAAAACTATGCCTATCATTTTGCTGTGCCTCTGTCAAGCAGTGACACTGAAGTAATCCCTGGGGTATATCTGCGATCTCCCATCCATTGGTCAAGATTCCTCTTGAACAAGGCCAGCGAGGTGCTCTGCCTCACATGTATCGGGATTTTGTTCCACAGCATAGGGAGTCTCTGGGTGATGAATCTGTCCCTCCAGCACGTTCTATTTATAACCGTGTCAAGGTTTAAGTCTCCCCCTTGTGGTTCTGAGGGATCTAGATTTTTTGAGGTGAAGCATATTCATCAAATCTGGGTTTGACATGGCCTTATATGTCAGGCACAGGTCACCTCTGAGCAAGCGGTATGAGACTGAATAGAGCTGGAGTTCTTTCAGTCGGGCAGCATAAGACATATTTTTGAGACCCTTTATCCTTTTGGTGAGGAACTTTTGGGGCCTTTCAAGCTGCAGCAGGTGTCTGGTCAGATACATTCCGAACAGGGCATTGTACTTAATCATAGGTCTAATGAGTGATGAGTACAGGGGGACGATGACCTCCCTTGATCTAGATGTGAATTCCTTCATGATCAGGTGGGCGATATAGAAGGTCTTCCTAACTACTTTAGCAACATGTGTCAAACGAAAGGCTACTGTCAACCTGGGTCCCCAGATCCCTGATGACTTTTTCTGTGCTCAGTGGATTGCCACCTATATGGTAGCTAGGGGTAACCTTGTTTTTCCCGAAGGGTATGACTATGCATTTTTTGGCGTTTAACTTCAGGCCATGGCTGTGGCACCAGTTATCCGTTTCTGTGAGGCCCTTCTGGAGGATATCTGTGTCAGATGTGTTTTCGACTCAGTTGCAGTCATTGCAAACTTTGTCAGCCATAACCTCCTGTGTTTGCTTGTACTTCAGAAAAGTAGATGCCGAACGCGAGGACCCCAAGAGTGGACCCAGGACTGTGGGACACCACTTGTGACAGGCTTTGAGTCTGACATGGCTCCAGCAACTCTGACCCTGTGGGTTCTGTCACTTAGCCAGTTTGCAACCCATCTTGTGATGTATGGCTGTTTACATTCAAGCTGATGAGTTTTTCTGGCGATACCTGAGTGGGATGATACCTGAGTGGGGTATTGTGTCGAAGGCCTTTGCCAGGTCGAGGTAGACTGTATGGACTGCCTTTCCTCATCAATGGCCTTGGTGACTGTCTCAAAAGTCAACCAAGTTTAAGAGGCAGGATCTGCCTTTGACAAAGCCAAACTGCTTGGATCCAAAGTCTGCAAGTTCCCTATGTCTTTATTTATGAGTTCCATTATGATCCTGTCCATGGCTTTGCAGATAAGGCTTGTCAAGCTAATGGGGCGGTAAT